>NC_089198.1:18250815-18430815 GCF_963930695.1 Labrus bergylta
GAGCCTGACCAATACTTTACATTGTTGACGAAAGTTTGCTGTGCTTTATAGAAAGGGGCAATATTTCTACTCCAAGCAATCTGTCAGACATTCAATTAATTTCCTGGAATGCCAGAAATGTTGTCATTGGGCTCTTACATTGTGTCTTACATATCAGAGGGCAAGTCTTGTGCTCACCTCAATCATCAAGAAAAAGGCAAATTACTTCTTCTTCATTTTCTCCATTAATTATTATTCTGTTACGTTTAGCTTTGATCAGTGTTAGTTTACCAGACAAATGCTTCCTCTTTCCTGTCTCCTTTTAAAATGAACTAAAACTACCACTTACGTCTCAGCTCACACAGGAGCCAGTCTCTAATCAGCTTTCTGTTTATTAACCCCGTTAGCTGCACCTGTAGCATACGGCCTCCAGCTTTTGGCACTGAAGCAAACATTTAAGCTGTAGAAACCCCAACCGAGCTGGGGTTTAATGGTGCCGCCTGATTATGAAGTTCATCTGAGATTATGGGCATTAATCACAGCTTGAGTCCTCCAAAAAATGCAATATAGCTTTCATTAGCCATGTTCAAGTATTTACTACTCACTCCTAGCTGAAAAGGTGCAATTATGTTATCAAATTAATACATGGTGATCCAAACTAATTATTTGTCCATTTCTGGTGTTTGACTAAAAGTGGAATAGGTCTACTTTTAGTCTGAGCAGAGAAAGTAGGACGATGCACTGACAAGGGGAAATTGTTTGGGCGTGTGTTCACCTTCCTAAATGAGCATTTTAGCACTGCCAGCTTACCTGAGCTGTGTGTTCACTATCTCGTCTTCCCCTCTTCTTCTGTCTGGCTGACAGTCTAATTGTCATGTGGGCAGACTCCGCTGCATGGATTTAGTGTCGCACTTGCCTTAATTTAATTGAAAAGCTGCGGAAAGGAAGGAGGAGGGAAAGGAGGGAGGGGATGAAAAACAGATAAATAAAAAGTGGAACCAATCTTTGCCGGGTGCGTTGGGCGGTAAAATGGCTGTGTGCGGTGAATAATGCATGGGGGAGATGGATAGGTCTGCGTGGTTAGAGCCCAGGACTGCTGGCGCTTCATTACCGAGGTGTTTGTATGCTGATGCCGTGATGCCGTGAGAGAGAAGTGGCTGCAGAGGTGGCACCTCCCTGAGCTATCTCTCCCTTTTTTTAATTCATTTTCTCTTTTTAAGCTCTTTCTCCCTCACTCGCTCTCTTCTTTTAACTGTCTGGCCCCAAACACACCCTTTCGTCTTATCTTTTTCTGTTTTGGTGTGTGTCTTAGTCATCTCTCCTGTGTTAAGATGGCAAAGCACAGAGGCAGATGGTATTTAAGCCTCAATCTAGTTTCCAGCAAAACAAACACACACACGTGATGACATCCCACTTCTCACAAAGCTAGTTTGCATGAAATATAACCTCTGAGACAAGAGAGAACTTCTGTGCTTGACATTTTCGAAATTTTGCTCCTGTTTTGTCATTCCTAAAGCTGTCCTATTAATATTGGTCCCTTTTATTTCTCGTGTCGAAGCCAGATAACAAATTCTTAATCATGATATCACGCTAGCCCTACACCTTCTGATTGAGATGCATGCACACTGACTGACTCATATACTTTTGTTTAGGTTGAACAGACTGAATAAAGAAAGACTGTAGCTGGTTACTTCACCTGGTTTATTGTCCTGAATTATGAATCCTCCCTGCCAGTTTTAGTTAAGAAATAGCAAAGGTTTTTAGAAGATGACGAGCTCATTCTTCAAGTGAAAACCATTTTTCTCTCAATCTAATTTAAACAACATGACGTTTTTTTCTTTAACTTCTCACCTTGCTGCTGAAATGTTGTGTCTGTACACCAAGACATCACTGTTGGTGGCGATTATAGACATAGCAGTGAGATCACAGTGTTTGTGAATGTTATATGCCAATGATTTAAACATAAAATAGCTCTTCGTTTTCTACTTGAACGATTGTCAGCTACAATTTTCAAGATTCTGGTTACAGTTGTAATTTTTGATGAACTATTAAGTGTGCAGAAGTAGCGATTTTTTATGTGTATTATTTCTATTTCCAATAGGATGGCGTTGAATTATTAACAGTAGTAGCTTCGTCAAACAAACAAAGTAAACATCTCACAAAGCTTCCACTCTGGAGGTTGCAGCTGAATTTGAAAAACAGGAAAAGGGCGAGGTTGTTGTCATTGTAGTAGTTTGAAGGATCTCCCACCTCACTTGTTCTCTTTACATGAAAGCAAATTCCAAGAAGCTGAATGCAAATTTTTGAGGAGCGTGTCACTGTATCTTTACTCTGATCACAACATGAGCTGCTTCTTTATTGTCTTGGGAACTGGATCAGTTTATGTAGGTGTCAGCCCCCCTCTAAAGCATTTATGCAAAAGTTGCATTCTCCCCCCCCCCCCCCCACAGGTACTCCAAGCAAGGAGCAGAATAACAGAGCGGTATGATTACCTGAAGCACGACTTCAACATCATAGGCCCATGTGAGCTCGAGTTAAAGAATTATAGAGAAATTATCCTGTTCTTAAATTGCAGAAGAATTTCGTGTGAGCAGCAGATTTCTGGAAGGCCTGGCCTATGGCATGCCGGCATCCTGTGTAATGTATTCCATTTCATTATATCCAACCTCCCAGCCTGCTCTCATCAGTGGATCAGGAGTGTGCCGTCTCTCAGGCAAACCAAGATATAATTACTTTCTAACACACCAAGAGGAGGGGGGGGGCAGCAAACAGACAGAGAGAGGATGAAGGAATGAACAATGAAGTTTAATTATGCTTTATGGCAACAATTATAGAATGAAAACAGAAAGTCAATAGGCAGAAACATCATCTCATTTTCTCTGCTGAGGTGGACTGGGTTTTTCACGAGGCCCGAGGCACACAAAAAATAAGAAACAGTCAAGAGGAAACAAAGAAAAGAGGGAGAGAATATGCCTGATTATATTTATTGAAGCAAGAAGGGAGCTGGCACAACTCAAAATCCTCCTGTGATTTTCTTCCTCTCATATTGCCTCCATGCAAACCCATCGCACCACTTCACTAATTGCAACCTTTGCAAGTAATTAGGAGACTGTAATGGATTCCACTTGTACTCCCTTCACCTTGATAATTGTAGATGTCTGGTTTTGCACTGCTCTGAGTTTGCAGGTCAGTGAAAGGAAGAGGGAGAAATTCAGTCTGACATTTTGGTTTTCTGACACTCACTCACAAAGTGACGGAATAAGCGAGATTAGCTGATCGATTATCACGTGTCGTTGGTAGCAATGTACACACACACACACACACACACACACACACACACACACACACACACACACACACACACACACACAATAGACATGCTCAATCAAGAATAGATTCGTTAAAGAGAACAGTCTAATTAGTGTCGTCAAGGAAGGAATAGTAAAAAGGCTCATACTTAGTAACAGGAACTGAGACAAGCTGTCTGTGTTTACACTCACACACAGACAAACACAAACATATCCTCATACAGCATATACTGTACGTCCAGAACTGTAACTCAATGAGTTCTTTTTTTTCCCCAGATATTTTCACAGTGTCGAATCGATATTTCATCGTCAAACACACATTACATGTAGCACAAAAAACCTCCCTTTCTCTCTTTGTGTGCCTTCCTCCTTTTCATGTCAGAAAGGAGCTCACAGAAGTGGACAAGGATTAGTTGCCATGAGCAACAAGCCCTTCTACTAACCCAGCGTAACTCAATCACCAAAAAAAAAGAGAGTCTTACGTGTTTTTCTTAGAGAAGCCCCAGGAACCAATCATTAATAGATTTAAACACACCAGGACACTAACATGCTGACATGACTGCATACAAATACGTGCACACTCACAGACCTGCTGGGGAAACAAGAGCTAAAGGAGAGTCGGTGTTAAGATGCCCTGTAGCTCAGAACCTCTGAACTTTCTTTTCTGTTCTACTTGTACTCCCTCTCAGACAGCCAGGAACAGAGAAACCCACCATCACACTCACACACATACACACACACACGATTTTATGCTAGAGGCTGCATAAATATGAATCAGGGGTGACAATGGCGTGCAGAGTGGAGCCCTGTGCATCCTATTTTCATCATTTACCTTAGGCTAAATGGATCTGGAACCCTGTTGGATGGCTCACCTCTCACACTGGTTTGCCTACTTAACTATGAAAAATGGTACTCTTAGAAACTCAACCCTTCATTCTTTCCTTTTTTCTCTCCCCACTCTCCCACTCACTCACCTTGACTCCAGAACTCACTACTAGTGACTCGAGGACTTTTTGTGAAAAGTGGACCAAAAATTGCAGCGGTTTCATTCCAACTCAAATATGTGTTCCTATAGAGAAGGTTGTTGTGCACGTATCATACTTTCACATGGCGAGGCAGCAAATTTAACTCGTACTACAGAAAGTTCAATGTTTTCATTTATGTCATTTCCTCCTTTTTTTAAATTTGAAGTTTACACTCGGTATATTTATTTTTCTTATTTTCTATCACACCCACAGTGCTTTTTAGATGTTCAAATTATTTTGACTTTATTCTCTCGTTATTATCTGTCTCCAAGCTTCATGATGTTCAGATGTTCAGTAAAGACTGTTGACAGTGTGCTCTGACAAATGCACAGAATGACAGCAACACTGTTTATAAGTTGCAGTTGGATTTGAAAACAATATATATATATATATATATATATATTTTAGTTCTGTGAGCAACACAAAATAAATACTATTCACTTCCAGTGTATCACGTTGGACAACCCTGTATCAAATATAATGCAAAAGGGCTGAGTTGCAGTTTCTTCAGTTGACACGTGAACTAACTTTGAGCAACAGATCCATGATGTATCTCAAGACGTATCAGGTGGCGTGACAGTACGCAGAGATTTTCACTGTGAAACATGTTAACAGATCTCTGCAGAGTTTAAGTCTGTATGGATAGCATGAAAAGCAATGTAAAAAAGAGAGTGTGTATATTAGCTATAACTCAGTTTCTCTGTCCATCCTCTGTTTAAAAAAATACCTGTTAGGTATTAGAGCCCGACCGATTAATCAGGCAGCCAGTGATATCGGCCAATATCAGCATATCCAGTCACTATTGATATCGGCTAATTTTACTACAGATATTACTAGAATTATTCACCAGTCAAATAGCATTTCATTTGATGTTCATTGTATTAAACTGGCAGTTCTCTTACACCAGCAGAGTGTACTATATGGATAACAACATGCATTATCACTTTCCAAATTGTCAAGCAGTGATGCACAAACATGCACAGTTGCTTTCCAGTTGAGTGACCATCTTGTCTTCCTTATACGGTATATCTTTTCCAGAAGTGTTTGATAACTGCATTGGAGGGATCAACGCAATAAATGTTTATATTTATATATATCTCAACAGATCAAACATAGATCTAAGAAAGATATCGGCTGATATAGCGGTATCTGATATTTTTTCATCCCCAGTATCAACAATATCAATATCGGTATCGGCCCCAAAAATCCCATATCGATCAGCCTTAGTTAGTATGAGTCATATTTCCCCCCAGAAACCAAAGCTGTTATTTTTTAACTAAATTTGCACCAGTTAATCTGGGGGTAGCTGATTGCTACCTTGACTGTCATCTGACTGCATTGAAATAGTGTGAAAGCATGTCAATCACACAAAGTCCAGAGTGAGAAAGCATGTCTTGTTAAGTTAAAATAGTTTATTATCATGATGATTTCAAACTTTTGCAATGTTTAATGTGAACGCTCATATTGCTATGATGACGACAAACCCTATTATTAAGCACAGCTACGTTTCTTGAATATCAGTAAAAGTTGAACCAGGGTCAGCTTCATTCCCTACGACCCTGTGTTTGCTCTCTACAGCCCTGTACAGCCTCATTTAAATCACACTTTTATTCTTGCAGGACTGAAGTTAATCTGAGCGCACCATTAGCATGTCTGAAGAAACCGCAGAAACAGATATATCCCAGGCAAACCAAATTGAATCTCTCTGCATGGCTAGATACCACTTAACATAAGTAAGTAAATATGTTTTTTTTTCTAATTTACGTAAACTGATCCTTTAAAAGCAAATGCCTTTGACTTGACTGCCCTTGTCGCTTTGAGTGAAACTATCTTTCTCTTCCCTCTTGTTCTCTCCTCCTCTCAGTGTCCTTAGTCCTCCCTCTTTACCCTTTCTCCCAGGTCCTCTCCCTCCCTCCCTCCCTCCCTCCCTGCCTCCACATCTCCTTCTCCTTCAGCTCCTCCTGATGGCAACATGTTTATCTATTATTGATATTCTGACTAGGCTCGCTTCCCGCCCCCCTGTCGCCCCACTTTCCTGCAGCCTGCCCTACTTCACTGGAGCCCTCATGAGACACACACACACACACACACACACACACACACACACACACACACAAGTGTTTGCATCTATGTGTGTGTGTGTGAGTGTGTGTGTGTGTGTGTGTAAGACAAAAGTTGTGAGTGTTTATTGAGATATGAGTTTGTGTGTGTGTGTGTTCAAGTCAGTGAGACAGAAAGGGAGAGACTAAGTGAGAGTCCACACACACACTCAGCAAGAGGAAAGACTCTATATTTAGATCCATATAAGAGACTGTTCCCAGAATCCTACTGTGCATACACAAGGCTCAGCAATACATTTCAGTCTTCCAGCGTTTATTTGCCGTCTATACAGCTCTGTGACGCTGGTTGTGTGTGCACATACGTTCTCCTTCTTAAGCACTGAAAAACAGCAGCTTTTAAACCCGTCTTTGTAGTTTTTTTAATTTGCCTCATACTATTGATGTCATGAGCTTCTTTTACTTCCAAAGAAATAATTGTTAAGTGTGGTTTACAAAGTGTCCTTCATTTGACTTTGAGTTCTTTGGAGAGCTTTAGGAACATCAAGTCTTTGCAAGTTTTTTTCTCTTTCTGTGTTCAAGCCAATTAGCATCTCCAGCATTCTTTTTCTATTACATTGGAGTCCCCTGGCATCTCATATACTAGAGTGTGTGTGTGTCTGTGTGTT
This sequence comes from Labrus bergylta, assembly GCF_963930695.1. Taxonomy (NCBI): domain Eukaryota; kingdom Metazoa; phylum Chordata; class Actinopteri; order Labriformes; family Labridae; genus Labrus; species Labrus bergylta. The sequence goes on from NC_089198.1 coordinate 18,257,853, forward strand.
TTTGTGTGTGTGTGTGTGTGTGTGTGTGTGTTGCTCTGGAAGCAAAACCTGCATACCCACACACACACACACATGTAAACGTACGCGTCACACATTCTGACTCACGAGCACGCAGACACACTTGCACAGAGTTTTTGAGCTTTGATAAGGCAGACTGTGGAGTGTATTAGTGTGTGATCCTTTGAAGAGAAAACATGAAAACGTTTGTTGTGCTTGGAGCAAAGGTTTGTTTGGTGCTGTCGCTCGACTCGGCTCCATGGGGCCCTCGCAGTAGTAGGCTTTTTTTTTTCTTTTTTTTTTTTTTTTGAAGCAGTTATCAAAAAAGATTTCTCATCTGCTGCTTTCCTTCAGCACCAGATTGGCTTTAAGCTCTACTGAATCCTCTTCCACATTATTATGTGCGTGCGATTCGTTGCATGTTGGAATTTGTTGCCTAAGTCTTTCTCCTTGAATGTCCCCTTGTTGTTTTTTGTGTTTTTGTGCATATGTGTGTTGAATATGTTCATTCGCTTGATCTACTTGTCTAGATCTACTTGGGGGCGGCAGTAGCTCAGTCTGTAGGGACTTGGGTTGGGAACCGAAGAGTCACCGGTTCAAGTGCCGCTGCGGACTAAATGTGGAAGTTGGTCTGGTAGCTGGAGAGGTGCCAGATCACTTCCTGAGCACTGCCAAGGTGTCCCTGAGGTATCAGACCCCCTCCCCACCACCAGCTCAGGAGCGCCCGCTGTGGGCAGCTCTGTCACTCTCTCCATTAGTGCATGTCCATAGGATCCTGTTTGTGCATGTGTGTGTATATTTCAGCCTATGCGTGTGTTGCATGACTTATAGAGTGTAAAAACAAAAAATTCCCGTTGCAGGGCTCAATAAAAGTAAATCTTAATCTTACAGTCCATGTTGTGCCTTGGCTATTTCAGGTCTATGCCTGTGTCCATATGTGTGCGTTCAGAATTTCCCCCTGTGTTGCCTTTATAATTGTCCTGCGCTTCTAATAGTGTGTGTTCAGTTTAGTCCTCTGCAACTGATCTGGGGAATAGCGGTTGCTTGAGAGTCATAGGTCTTTTGAGTGCACTGTCTGAAACCCCTTGTAATTACCTCTGAGACCTCCTGCAATGAAGACGAGAGGGAGGGAGAAACAGATCAGATGATTGACAGGGAGAAGAGGACCAAATTGTTAGATGTAAAGCAATATGTGAGCAATTCCAAGAAAACATGTTGAGGCTGAAAGCTTGGCAGAGAAAAGTGCAGATTTTAAAAAACAACAGATGGGTTTAAATAGACTTTTTTTCCCAGATTTGGGGAGATTTTATTTATTAATTTATGCGTTTCATGCTGAAAGAATACAATGATCACCACAGTTTATGGTTATTAAGGTGCTTGTGTGACAAAAAAAAGCACCAAAACTGTTTCTGGTATCAAAAGGGGAATAGAAAATTGCAGAAAAATGACCAAGTAGCAAAATCACTCAAAAGAAGTCAAAACAAAACAAGATGATACATGTTTGTTAGCCTGCAAAAGCTTTGAAAGCAGTGTCAAATATCCGAACCTTCCCCTGTTTTTATAGATTTTTCTTGTTGAATATTTACTCATAATGCATGTTACCTTACATAAATGATTCTCTGTGTGTGACTGTTACAAAGAGGTCATACTTTGCAAACGCAGCCTATCAATCTGTTAGTGCTGTATAGTCAGAGTCAGCACACCAGTAAGTCAATTTAAAGATCTGCCCTGTCTCCTGTAAGTTGTTAAACTGTTAGCAGTAGAGAGCCCAGGCTGTGTGTGTGTATGTGTGTAGTGATCCAACCAACAGGAGACATGCTCGTGGGGAGCAGTGGCCAGACACAAACACACAGGATTCAGAGTTATCAGTGCTAACAAGTGCAAGGCTTCAGTGAGCTCCCAGCAGAGCCGCAGCCTTTCAGAAAATTGTTATACATTGTTATTTCTCTGTCTGACCGAGCATGTCCTTTTCATCCTGCAGCACAATATTTAAATCTGAGCTCATTCAAATATTATAGACAAGGACAGGATTGATTTAATATCTCTTACAAAGTGATGATGCTCATTCCACGCAAATGCAGTATTCAGCCGCATTCAAAGATGAACACCTTCAGTAACTCCAGATCACAGCAGACAGCTTTTTTATGTTATTTTTAAAGGGATACTTCACCCATTTGCATTAAGCTTTGTATCATTAGAAACCTGGTAGTATTTTTGAATGGTCGTGCATCCCGCCCTCATTTTCCCCTGAGATGGGAAATTTTTTGTATTTCTAAGTCTGAAAAGGAGCTTCTGATGACACAAAAATAGTCATTTTACGTCACTGGAAGCTGTTGTGGTTAGCAGGGTGAAACTACAACGCTAATTCCTCATATTTCCGACCACTGAAGCTACAGACCTATCGCAGATCAATGGGTGGGAACTCCGCCATATTGCTTGGAAGCTATGCTAACAGGCTCTATGGAGAAAGCTGATAATGGCGAAAAAATATAAATATAGCGGTGAGACGGCTGCTGCAGACAGGCCGGTCTTGTGTTTTGGCTGCTACGGCCACTGGCCACCGGGGCTGCCGCTGGCCGACTTTCTGCCTTTTCTCGGCCAAGAAGGCACCAACTTCAAAATGTATTTCACATTTCTACGACATTTATGACCCAATGTCAATACAGATTCAGGTTTCAACGGGTGAAGTATCCCTTTAAGGTATCATCATTTCCCTTCTCTTCCTTACCTTAGCCACAAAAAGATCACATCAGAGAGAGAGCATGCGGATGAACCTGGCGAGCGGGGGACTAGAGACAGTGACAGTGCTGAGATGAAAACAGGAGATCGCTGATCAATGGGTAACACGGGATGACTATTTTATTTGACTTTTTGTGATGTTTTCTTATCTAAAAACCACATTATGCTGCTATATTAGTGTGTTAAGAACATGCAGGACCCAGGTTCAACGCAGATGCAAAGTATTATTGTTAGACGGAGCATAACAGCCGGGCAATTCTCAGAGTTACTGCACCACAGGAGAGGCTCTATCCGTAGCATCGTGGTGAAATTGAATTTCACACAGCGCAGATATCAGTTAGTGCTTTTGTTCCCCTTTGAATGAGAGAAAAACCTTCTGGGTGTTTGAGTCACTTAATGCTGAATTGTCTTAACTACCAAATTGTTGCTGAAATCACTTTTGCCAAATGTGAGAGATATTCACAAATTCGCCAAATAAAGAGCACTTTGCTACTTTAGAAGGTCTGTATCGCTCTTTATGTGTGCAAGGAGGTTTGGATTACATTGGATGGATAAGGATTATGTCCTTGTACAGGAGATCATCAGTAGGCAGCGGTGCATGTCCTCGGGCTGAGAGCATTTTAAACATTGATGCGACTTTGAAAATACCACATTAGGAGTTTATTGGCTTTGAGAGGTAAATGCTGGCAGGTGTGTGTGTCTGCATACCCACACATGCAGACTCTCTCACACACACACACACACACTCAGTAGATATCGGCGTCCTTGTAATTGCTCCTCTCATTGCATGGAGGCAGTGTGAGCTGGCATATAAGCTATATAATAAAGCATATTATCCCGGCTGGTAATGCATTTCTGCCTCCTCCAGCCTGATGACAGCTGGAATTGAGCTCCGCATGTTGCAGAAGGTGATCCATACTAAATTCCTCCAGGCAGCTTGGAGCTCTGTGTCACAGTGCTGACCTTCTCCTGACAAATAGCATAATGAGTTTTGGAGAAGCAATGTCTTCCATAAATGAGCAAGGTTGACGCTTAGGTTTCTGCTTTGATGTTTCTACATTCAAGACGAGAGTTTGACCTAGCAGCAGTTCCAGAAAATATTGACATTATGCAGCCGATGTGATCCATTGTAATAATTCATAAGCCTACCTTCCTTTCTCTCGTATATTTTCAAAGGAGGACGTTAAGAGAAATCGAGCCATTCTTTTGGCACAGTGGAGCATCTTTTATCCTTTTATTGACTGCTGCTGATAACGTTTAAAGGCACCAGCATCCAAATGAAGAAAGTAATATGTTCCTCTTCCCTCTGATCTATGTGTTGCATCCGAATCAACCCTGATCTGCCTGTCAAGTTGTAAAGGGAGCAGTAAATAATCTTCTCCTGCCATTCACTCTGAAATCAGCTGTACCAAACAGATGTGCTTTGACACACTACAGGAGTTTTCCAGGGAACAAAAAAGCCGGCAGTTTGACATTTTCTTTGATCTAAGTGAAGGAGACTGTCAGCTGTGCCAGGATGAGGTGTTTGGGAGAGTTATGATTGTGAGGCAGGTGAAGTCAACCAGAGACGGCTAAAGTAATGACTCAAATAAAGTATTCATACCTTTACTGTCTCAGGTCGGACAGAAATGTTTAAACTGTTTGTGTTGATGTGTAAATCTAACCTTTAATTTATTATATCAATGCAACAAACTTTTTTTTTTTAACCTTGGTAATGTTCTCCGCGGCTTTGATATCTGTTAGAAATATTTGAGGTAATGGAAGTACTTATGTAACATTTTTTTGTCAATTTTGATATTTTAATGTAAACGTTCAATACGTTCTACATATTGTACCTTTAAAGAGTCAGTAATTATGATTGAAATGACGCCCATATCCACAACCTCTATTAATGTTGTAACATTAGCTTACCTTTTGTGATGTCATTCATGCACAAATTGTTGTGTTTATTTCTAAGCTGTTTTGTTCTAGACACATTTATGGGAATTGATTTAGCCAATAACAATAATAATAATGAGTTCTTAATTAATAATGAACTGAATTACAGTCTTTAATTTTTTATATATATAAGACAGCTAACTGAAATCCATAATGCTTCTCATCAGATTTCTGATGTCAAACAATTTTCCTTTAATCATAAAGTATTATAGTAGCAGCCCCTGAATAAAAACATGAAATAATACGGCCAAAGGCATATTGGTCATATGGTCAAACTGAGCTTTCCTATAGTACATCTAACAAGCCTGCTTCAGTTGACCCTCACATTAAATTTCAAACTTCTTAAAAAGTAAATAAAACAGAGGTTAGACGCTGCTTACAGAGCCCCATTGTTTTATCAAAAGTCATTCTAGCATGTGAACATAGTAAAACAGAAGGTGTGGGAGAGAGTGTAAAAATATTCTAGTACAAAAAGAAGTGTGGCGGACACCAAGTGTGCAACATTTGTCAGAAGGTGTGGAAGTGTGTTGGCTAAAGTTTGTGCTAGCAAACTGTTACTTGTGTAAAATTTGGTGAGTGTGTGTGTGTGTGTGTGTGTGTGTGTGTGTGTGCTCATTATCAGTATTAATACAAAAAGTGCTGCAAGAGAGAGAGAGAGAGAGGGAGGCATAAGGGACAGAGAGAGAAAGTGTGTCTGTGTGTGAGCGAGTGAGCAGGGGTTATTTAATGATCAGAGCGGTGTAATTACCTCCCTGTGAGGTTCAGCCTTTTAGACAGATGATTATTCAAGGGGAGAAATCTCATTTGCATCTTGTACAGTAATATGTAAAAGTGTTCACTCTACACTAAATTAAATTGCCACATTGATTTTTTCCCCTCCTCGCTAAAAGTACATTTTTGTCCTTTTTCAGCAACATTATGGTTTAACACGCAAATGAATTTATCTGTGAGACATAAAGGAGAAGATTGTCTCTCTCTGTCCTCGAGTTCTTGTATCCAGTCATGTCTCTGCGGCTCATGCAGATCGTTAACAAGGTGTTAAACAGACTCTGGATCTATCATAAGAAGCTGTGGGGAGGGAGGACATGCAGTGAACAGTGTCCTACCCTCGGTGTAGCTCCTTATTATAAGGCAAGGAGGATTACTGCACTGTGAATGAACATTAGCTTGATGTAACTATCCAAACTATTGCAACACTTAAATCTGCATTTCTTCCTCTTCAGTCTTTTTTTCCCTGAAATACTGACTTCACACACACACACACACACACACACACACACACACACACACACACACACACACGCACAAACACACACACACACACACACACACACACACACGCACAAACAGACACACACACACCTTCCCTTTGCAGCACACTGTGGGCTATTGCTATGAAATCAAGGACCCTGCTTTCTGTCACAGCACCTCCAATTACAGTGGGAGTAAAATAGCACAGAGTGAGCATAATGACAGTTGTGTTAGCTGTGTGTGTGTGTGTGTGTGTGTGTGTGTGTGTGTGTGTGTGTGTGTGTGTGTGTGTGTGTGTGTGTGTGTGTGTGTGTGTGTGTGTGTGTGTGGGTGGGGGGAAGAACACCTGACTGAGTTCATGTCACATTCACTAGTGTACCACCTGGGGACAAATGAGAGAAAATCATGGGAGAAAAGAGAGATTTAGAACAAGAGACAAAGAAATAACATTACTACAACAGGATAGGAAAGTAAATAAAGATGGAGATCAGAGAGAGACTCCAAAAAAAAATGATTGACAGAGTGCCATCTGTTGATCTTCATGCGTATTTTTATTGCTTTGTGCCTTTCCCCTCCCCAAATAGTCCCTCACGTAGCTGACTAGGGGTCAGCTGTGACTGATAGTCCACGCTCCTGTTTTCGGCTGACAGATGGGCGCAGGGACCGACTCTGGTGTGGCTTGAAAAAAGGATTCTCCATGCCTCTGTGTGCTGCCACAGTCATTTTACTCAGCTGTCAGTCACAGACGGCACGGTTGACGTTATCAGTTGTACCCCGCTTAACTGTGGAGGTCTGTTGCTGCTTCTGGGTAGGAGTCGGCATGGAGAAGAGAGTGAGGAAGGGAAAATGGAGCCAGGGAGTAAATTGATGGAGGCAGAAAAAAAAGAGAAGGGAAAATGGAATCTGCAGAGGTTAAAAAGATGAGGACAGAAGGCAGGAAAATATGGCGAGGAATAATAAAGAGAAGGAAGTAGAGGTATGGCATGCTAGATATGAGTGCAGAGTAATTAAAATGACATCAGATGGAGGAGCCACTAACACCGGCTCCGCCTGTAGATGGACACATAATGAAGATGGCTTCCAAGGCCCTTGGCCCGTCACCAAGAGCAAGAGCAGAGAGGCTAAAGATGAAGTGCAACAAGAGAATCAATTCTCTCCTCCCTCCTTTCCTCTTCCACTCAGAGAGAGATTTACGGGCCAAGTTATGACAGCGCACAATAACGACAGCCATATTTTACTCCCGTGGTCTGACAACAACATCCGCAGCCAATCAAATCTAGCACAGAACAAAGTTGTTATCTCCGCCGTGCGAGTTGAAAACTGCTTGTCATCGCTAAATGTGATTGTGCTACATCGAGTTGATCCGCTCAATTTATTGCTCTCAGAGATAAGGGATTCTGAGGGTGGCGAGATAGGCTTTTATGGGAGCTACATTAGAAAAATAAACATCCATAAAAGCACCAGTTCCAATCACTCAGAGATAAATTGCATGGAAACAGGATCAGGAAATATTGCACGCTCTTAAGAGTTCACCTAAGTCCTAAAATAGGGGCCAAGGGAAATGGAGAAAGTAAGATATACGAGAGTAAGAGAAAGAGTAATGGATCATTTGAATTTAGACAACCACAGAAAATACGAGAATGAAGAAGGGGAAGAGAAGATGCAGAGAAAAAGAATAATGCAACCAGAGAGTTACTTAAAGCAGGATGAAAGTATGCACGGATCAATAGATATGGATGAGAATAGGGAGACTTTTAAATAAGGCTTTCGCTCGTGTCCTCAGATCCTGTTTCACAAAGAAACTCAAACTCTACAGATCAATACCCAGCCCGTCGCTCTGGCCTGTACAGCCTGTAGGCACCGACTCCTCTTGTTGCTTCTGTCTGTGTGTCTTTGTGTTTGTGTGTGTTAGCAGCACTTGAAACCTGCTCAAACAGCCCTTTTCATCCCTGAGGCCAAAGCTTCCCTCAGCTTCATTACCTTCGCCACCACCTTTTGATACCTGCTTGTTTATCCATTTCTCACCCTCCAAATCACCGCCAAGTTACAAACTGCCAAATGTTCCTTTCCTTTCTAGTAAATCACACCTCTGCGCTATTATATTTACTAGATGCTTTCATTGTACAATCCAAGAAACATCTAGCATTATTGTTTTTTTCTACATCTCTTGCAGCAGTGTTAACTGAAACTGTAAAAACAACCTGTTTACTCAGGGACACTTTAAGAAATAATGCCACATTTCATGAAAAAAAAACAACAACAACCATATTCACGTTTTCTTAAAGGCTTAATATGTGATTTTTTTTTCACACTTAAATGTAATAGAAACCAAGTATATCCTCTGAAAATAACTGTGAGTCATGACTGTCTACAATGGGTGTAACACCTGAGTCCCACTGTCCGTGATGCTTTCCGAGTTTTCCGAGTCCTATCTTCAGTTTGTCTACATCGCCAGGACGGCCGGGCCGGCTCATCCCCTCGCGTATAAAAGTTGTTTAATTGAGGGACTAGAGAAAAGAAGAATAACATACTGTACTCACTGCTTCATTGAATGTCACGTAAGTGTTTCTAGATCACGGTCATTTCGGGTAAATTTACATGCAGTGTGAAGATACGAGCATAATAAAGATCACTAGCATTAGCATGCTAACACAACAGTGCAGCGCGAGTTGTTTTGGTATCATGCTGGTGCTCAAGGGCGACATCTGCTGGATCAAAAAATTGCAAATTAAGTCTTTAAGGAGTCAGATGAGAAATTTGGCAATGAAAGTGTAAAGAGATGGAGAGAGGATATGATTTGCTAATATAAAACAAACTGCTGCTGTTTGAGAACCCCTCAGCACCCCTCCTCACGGCCCTTATGTCCATTACCAAATATCAATACATTGTTAAAATGACCAAAAATATACTAAAAAGTATTTAATTAAAAATGTCACTGTACTAAAGACACTCTTTAAAAAAGAACCTTATAACATATAGTCAGATTGAGACAGACCAACAGACGATTAACAGCCATCAATAATAGATTTTTGTTGACTGTTTGATCTATTTTTTTGCTACTAGAATAAAGTAACATGATTTGTTTTCATATAAAAAAAAAACTTTGACCTTCAGATTGCTTGATATGTTGGCACATGACCTCTGGAAAGCTGCAGCGATGAAATACACCACAAAAGTCCCCCAGCTGTGTAAGCCAACACACTGTGCTTGCAGAAAACATCAAATATTATGAAAAACAAAAACATAAAATCCCACTCGTGTACCCTCTTACTAATACATGTATGTATTAACTAACACAGACACAAACACAGTTTTCATCCACTCCTGAGCTGCCTCTGTGAGTGCTGGACAGCCCTGGGGCATCTGTTATTGAGATGCAGACAGACTGCCAACGGTTGGTTTAAACAGAGACTGTGCTCCACTGCCTCAACGCAGCCTCTGGTCAAGTGTGTGTCAATATGCCAAGGCTGCAACATTAGAGCTTTGTTTGACCAGAGGGGCTTTTAAATTGATGCCTGTGTATGTGTGCACATTTGCATAAACAGGTTTGTGTGTACGTATTGCTGAAAGCCAACTGCAAGAAATGATCTATTGAATCCGATTTGTTTGACAAATCTGAATCAGACAAAGAAAGAGGCTGCTTTCATCTTTAAGTCCATAAATGTTTCACTCTAAGCATGATGTCAGGCTTTCCCTCCCCTCGCATTCCCCTTCGTGTGTCTCTCATTAGAAATGGAAGGCTTTGTTCATCATTTTGCTGTGCTGGTCATCTCCCACTGTGAAAATGTCAACCGAGTCCTCTCCCCGTGACACCTCTGTCATCCCCCTGTAGTCCCTTTTGACACCTCTGAGACCCTCCCTGCCCTTTTTCTCTGACAAGGAACCCTGTTGGCAACACTCATGCACACCAAAAGATACACACACACACGCACACGCACACGCACACGCACGCACACACACAGAAGCTAATCCGACAAAAACATCCACAGACAGAAATACAAGTTACCACAATAAATAGCACTTGTACAGGGTTGTAAATGATCAACAGTCGCATTGTGTTCTGTTTTCTTGCTTCGCCTGATGGTAGAATTTGCTCGACCTACCAGCCACGGCGGCGGGTTAATAAAGACTTAATTTGTGACAACTAACAACATAAATTGAATCCTTGTCATCTGCTTGTTCCTCTCTGACTATATGAGCAGAACCAGACAGTCCTGCAAGCCCAGTGACCACATGGCTCCGCTTCCTCCTCGTGTCAGAGCTAGTGTCAGTTTTACAATGATGGGCTATCTGCTCAGAATTAATCGCACTGAATTGTTCTGTAATTTGATGAATCATCCTCCAATCAGATCGTACCCTTAGAGAATTGAATTGGACTGAATCGTCTTGCAACGAGAGATTCATACTCCAAATGAACTGTGACCTCAAACCGAGGTATGAACCGACCTGTGACCTCCTACACCGCTCGTTAAAAAAAACATGATGGAAATACAAGGAATATGAATTAAAACTATTTTAGCTGAGGAATGTGAAGAATTTGTTAAGGGACAATGAAAATAAAAGGAGAGTCAGAAGGAATAATTAAAGGATGTTTTATCACCAGAAAGGATGCAGATGCAGTTGTCCTGCCTCTTTACATAGTGCTTTCTTTGAATGTCAAGTTTATTTCTGTAGCCCTTTACGACACTTACAGGCTCCAAGAGCTCTTTATGAACGCCCACACACTGATAACAGTAAATGAAAATGGCGCTACTAATGTTACACCGGCAATGACAACAAGGAAGAAAACTCTTACCACAACCTCTGTCAGAAAGAAATCCTGCTATCTGAGATTCATATGTGAGGGGGGAAGGAGGAGAGAATTATTCTTACTGTTAGGCAGAGGTTTCAATATATTTATAGAGGGAAAGTGATTAATTTCTCAACTTACTTTACTTAGTTTGTTTGGACAGATAAAAAAGACATCTCACAAGTTGTTTATGAAAAACAATTTTTTTTCCACTAGACCTGATAGAAAAATTAAATCAGTGAGATTTACTTTAATTGTGTCATGATATTTTCCTCGTAGCGTTTTACACATAGCAGGTGTTGTTTGCTGCTACAAGTAAGGAGAGAGACGGAGGAGATACGCCTGGGTCGTCTCCCACTGGTTGCCAAAGGGAGATAGGTGTGTTTGACTCAGACAGCTAATCAAAGCCTGGCTGCTGGGTAGCATGCCCTTGCAGTAGTGTGGTTCTCGCCTTCCATCTTGTTCGTCTCTGCAGTGAAGCAGCTGCTCCGAGCGGAGTACAAAAGACAAGGGAGCTGTGGGGGGGAATCTTGCTCGGAGCGTTCAGAGCTGCAGGAGAGTGCAGTTCAACGAGAGTGAAGATTTAGATATGTGTGGTGAAGAGTTCATTGAGAAAGAAGATTTAGATACGTGTGGTGAAGAGTTCATTGAGAAAGAAGATTTAGATACATGTGGTGAAGAGTTCATTGAGAAAGAAGAAAGATCAGAGGCTTGAAGATGAGGATGAATGAGACAAGTCTTTTAAACGCCAACGGTTGCTTTTTTAACATTTCAGTTGTAACTGATTTCTAACTTTGACGAAAGAAGACAAGTCCCTACCTTACATGTTGTATGCCAGCCTTTAATTGGCTTTTCTTGAGTGATTTACAGATGAACAAAAATACATTTGAACTTTAGGAGGACTTTTAAATGTTATTTTAAATAATATATATCCTTTTCATATTAGCGTTTGGTTCAGTTGACATGTAACATGTAAAATCAAAGAGCCATTCATAGTGATGAACTCATGAACAATTATGCCTCTATTCTTTTTGACGCTTATTAGCATCTCTAAGACATTTTTGTTGTTGTTGAAAATACATTTATTTAATGTTAAAGCTAATAAAATGAAAATAAAATATACAAAAAAAACATGCTTAACCACAAGATGCTACCTGCCTATCATCAACATGTAGTTAGCAACTAGCTCGTAGCAGAGCATTTAACAGCTCAAGAGACAAATATTCCTCTCAGAAGTTGATAAAAAAAAAAAAAAAATCAGAGGTTATCCAAATTAAACTCACCAGTTAGACTTAAACACAACGTTAAATGATTAATGATGCTGCTAGATGTCATGTTAGTATATTTTACTAGATGGCATCTTAAGTGTCTGTGACCATTAAGGGGGCTTCTTATGTTGGAAGCTCATTTTCAGAGTGCTTCTAACCAGCGCTTTTTGTTGCTAGTAAATGAAAGTTGACTTCCACTTCCCTTTGTAGTGACCGTTAGGTCTGTTTTCAATAGCTCTGTATGCTCAATATGTGTCTCACAGAGTAAAGATAGAAACACTGTAGAGGAATCCTGTACTTGCATTAGCAGCAGCTCTACACTTTGAAATTTTACTCTCTCTGCAATAGAAAGATTTATCAGATTTATTTCTCCTGTGCCATTGTCGTTGACAAAGTTGATTTTAAAAGTCCCACCCGTTCTTAATATTTAATTGGCCAGTGAGCGAGAATTGCTGTTGACAAGCGTAGCAGAGTTGCAAAAGTTGAAATATTTTGAACTGAGAGCACAGACATCAAATAGATAATGCCAAGGGCATCTTTGAGCTTAGGGCGCTATGCATTGAGAACTCACAACTGCATTGGCATTGGGTAGAAAATGAACGCTGTAACAAACTGTGTTAGTGCTATTGACACAGGAACTAAGTCAGGGTTGTGATGTTAGCTTGCAGTGTGGCTTCTAATGGCAAAAATCAAGGTGGATTAAAAGCATTGTCATAAGTGAACATTTGATGTGTGTTCATGTTACGGGTGACCAGTATTCTTTTCTTTAGTCCAACCTGCACAAGTGAACTCATCATAAACATTGTCCACCATTGTCAAGTAGTCTGTATATCAAAGAAAAAAGAAGGTAACAAACTCTAACATAGCCAATTTAGAGAGATCCACACATCGAGCAGGTGAGTATGAAACATCTATCCATCCATCCATTATCGATATCACTTACCCCATGTGGTGTGAAAGGGGGCTGAAGCCTCCAGGCTGTCATTGGGCCAGAGGCTGAGTATGAAGCACTAAAATACAAAAGATTCCTTTCAGAGGGATGACTAATAAACACTTCCTTTTATAGCTTTCTCTTATGTCCTTGTCCTGAGTAATCAATACTGTTTGTTATCTTTGACAATAATATCCAAATGATGTCTTTGCTTGCAGTAATGAGTGTGACAGAATCTGTTGCCCTCAACTAAAAAAGGATCAAAAGAAAGAATGCAATAATTGCATGTGCTCTGCTGGGGGTCAATTATCCTTAAAAAGTTAACACTAAAGAAGGCATTACAAAAGAAAGATTTTTAGGTGAGTCTAATGGTGTATTAACCTTTCACCTTCATGCAATTATGACTTCCCGGCCATGTTTAATCAATGTTATCGATCGCTGTCGTTAGGTCTGTATTAATTAGACTTGTCAAAAGGTATAATCCTGGCCACCGTCTGCCCAGGAGAGGTTATCAGCAGGCATCAGAGCTGAATGGTAATGAGGCTGCATGGGCACGAGAGATAATGCTAGACAAGTGTGTGTGTGCGCATGTGTGTGTGCGTGTGTGTGTGTGTGTGTGTGTGTGTGTGTGTGTGTGTATATGTGTGTGTGCGTGTGTGTATGTGGAATTCAAATGAAGTCACCACCGACGGCAGATTGCACTATTGTCCACAAACCCTACATTTCCTCTTCACAGTCTCTATTTACTCATCTTGAGTGTGGCACTTGTGTTAATCACTTTGGGACAGAAATGTGTTCATTCAGTCAAATTAAGAGGCCTTATCTTTTTTCTTTATTAAGCTTTTTTATAGGAGCCACTATTAACTCTAATTTAGAGGAAAGCTGGCCCCCTTAAGATGTAAGGGGTCAACATTTGGAGTTTAGTCGTAGCTGCTAAGATCAGTATTTTTATTAATACAGTGGAAAATCATTAAACCCACAGAGAGGAGCGTTTCTGCATCTTTCATTTCATTTATTAGATTTTGTGACATGGGGTATTTGTTCATTCTCACCATTCTTACCTGTGTCATCTTTAGCATCAAGGCAGCTTCTTTCAGAAAGAAAAAAAGCTGATATTAACCACTGTGTGTTTCCCCGCATCAATGACAGACAGATACAGTAGTAGTAAAGCAGCTAAAGAGCCAGATATTTTACTCAAGGTAAAAAAGAGGGAGACTGTCAAAGCTAAAGTAAAGTGTGTATTGGACTTTTATTCATGAGGTGGACACAAACACATATCCACTTGATGCTAATCTTGCTCCATGGCAGTTGCTCGCTGACAAGTTTGGCAAATCAACTTTAAAAGTCAGTGTTGTGTATACAGTTGATTTTTGCGTCCTCAAGCTTCACATCAGTTAAGTGGTAACTTCAGGGTGCAAATCAGGGTTGAAGTGTTCAGTCGGCGGATAAGTTTAACAGTTATGGTTAAGGGATTGTGTGTTTATTATAGTGTTTATCTCACGTATCTCTAAGTGTTCAGAACAAATGTATGTGTCTGTGTGAGTATCAGACAATGCTGTATAGTAGAACACAGCCATACATCTACTGAACAAGTGGATTCTTGACTGAGTGAGCCTGTGACATCAGCAGGGTTGCAATATTGACTCTGCATTCACAGACAATAAGGTATAAAAGGGGCAAAAGAGAGAAAACAAGCTCACACATTGATTTTCTTTTTCAGTTGTTTGTGTACATGGATTGATTTCACTTAATGAAAAAAGCCGCCTCTTGCTGTTATCTGCTATTCTCTGAAATTATTTAATTCTTTCCTTTGTGTCTAAGAATATTGCTGATATTTTGTAATTAAAGCTTTAAGATTATTCACAGGTTGAGACAAATATGATATTCATACTTTTCTGTCATTTTATTGAATAAACTGTCTTGGGTAAAATTTCACCTTCAGGCTTTACAGCTGCAAAAGTGTCTTTTTTCTTAGAACAGACTCATCTCTCTCCCTTTTTCTCTGTCTCTCTTTTTGCTGCTTTAGTTGACTCATACACACATGCACCGCTGCATATACATACACAAGAGCGCACAAAACAGGATTTCATGACTGAAATTTGATCAGGTGTCCTCAAACCCCAGCTGCAGCTGCGGAGCCCTAAAATCATCTCTAACCATCCATCATGCTTTATAGCACATCACACATTACAGCCTGACAACAGTCAGAGAGAAGGAAGGAAACTGAGGCAGCTACAGAAGGAGGGCGACTATTAAAAAGAGCAAAACAGCAAAGGAGAGGAGGAGGGATAGGGAAAAAAAAGAAATGTGGGAGAGGGGAAAAAAGCATCTACTTTTTCTAATCAATATCCATTTCCCAGGGCTGTCGTGTTGTTGCGAGAGTGGCTGTTGCATTACCAAACAGAGAGCGTCTGATCCTAAATAAAATATCACCTTCAGTCCAAACCATCCCATTCATCTTCATTTAACAAACGCTCAGCTTTTGGCAATACCTTTTATGCACCCTCTTTGCTGGAGTCAGGATGAATATGTCAGAATGACAGAGCTGGCACCTGCGTACAGGCACATTTCTTCCCAGAAGACACTTTATTGTTGCAGGCATTGTTACACTGCACGATTCAGAAGGGGAATGCCAACATTTTACAGTTCACGACTTGTTAGTTTGTGAAACATGCAGTAAAATGAAAAAAAGAACTAGACAAGAGATGGTTTGTAAAATGACTTTATGTTGAGCTTCATAGAGTGGGAGTATGGTGTCGACACTTTTATTGAAATGAAAAATGTGTGTAAGAAAAAATCAGCTTCAGAAATCAGTTTGTAGCGGTGGATGTGTCCGTTTGTGCATATAGCCACTCCTTAAAAGAAGCTGAGACTGACAGCTGACCTTATCAGCACAAAGCAGGACCTAATTTGCGTGATGATAAGTCTGAGAAAAACATGTGAACGCACAAATTGGCTCTCCTCTATCTCAGTCTGTTCAACCCTCCTTCCTTTTCCGCTGTGCTCTCTATTTCTCCTCCTCTTTGTCTGTCATGAGTCTGCGTATGGCATTAAGTAAATCATCTGACTGCGTATCAAATGATAGAAGAACAGTGTAATGTCATTACCGACGTAATGCTCGTTCCCCTGATTCTCACGGCTCTCTATCAATGGACTCTTAGTTCCTGAGTATGTGAGAGAGGCAAAGGACTGACTCTTCTACATTGCTTTGCTTTCTTGAACATTATGCCCACAGTTCAGAAAAATTTCGGCTTGTTTTGGTCTGGATTTGATGAATGATAAAATACCAGCCTTGCATTGTAGTGTAGTAGACGGGGAAAATTTGGCTTAAGGTAAACGATGAGCCTGTTTTTATTGTCTCCAATCCTTCCTCTGATCACTCATTCTAAGTGTCAGTTCAAAGCATAGAAGCCAGCTGTTGACATGTTCTGTAAGACCATATCTTAATGGAGACACAGTCGTCATTTAAATGTGCTCTTTAACATATTTTTCAGATTCTGTTGTCAATCCATTAAACAAGCATAACGAAATGATTGGATTTAGGCTCACAATTGCTAACCATTACACAGTGTTGTTATTTTATATGCTGAAGCAAAGAGATATGAATCACATCCCTGCCAAATCAGTATTCTATGCATGTTATGTTACCTGACAACAGAAACACTACAAAAGAACAAAAAGAACACTTGTATTGTTTAACCATAGAAGAGGTCAAAAAGCTCCAACAACACTTGTGGTACGAAGATCAACTTCATTAACAAATTAGACCGACGCGTTTCGGCTTGTGACCTTTATCAGGGTCGTCCACTGTATAAAACATGGACGTTGTGTCAGTGACATCACCCAATGGTTTCTGAGGAGGCGTTGAGCCGAACAATGGCAGTTGCCATTTGAAAAATTATATCTCCTCCTAACTTTCAATCTGACCAACAAGCACTTGTGGAGTTGAGGCCTTCTGGCAATCAGAAACAACAAGCAAACATGTTCGTCAAATTAGCCCTTTCCCTTTGTATTCAAATGTATGCAAAACTCTCACCCTAATTTTATAAAACACATGCATTGAAAAGATGTCCCATAGTTTCCAGCAGAGAAATGAGCTTTAGAGGAGACCAAAACCGTTTCTTCTACTATTGGTATTTTACGTGGGACAAAATGAGGATTTCTTGGCTACTGGAGCCAGTTTCAAGTGGACACTTCTGTATTGGCTTCATTTTCATCACTGTAGATCAGGGGTGCCCAAACAGTTGATCGCGATCGACAGGTAGATCGCTGACTGATTCTCAGTCGATCGCGAGA
Source organism: Labrus bergylta (assembly GCF_963930695.1). Classification (NCBI taxonomy): domain Eukaryota; kingdom Metazoa; phylum Chordata; class Actinopteri; order Labriformes; family Labridae; genus Labrus; species Labrus bergylta. Next base: position 18,275,062 of record NC_089198.1, read on the forward strand.
TGTTTAGTCAATATAAAATACAACTGTAAAATAGAAAAGTGATTTCAATTTCATCTCATTGCACTGTTTCCCACACACGATACCTGTGTGGGGAGCCCAAGTATACTTCCGACCTGTGTGTATTTAATTTTTCATTTATTCATGAAATTGCTGCGTGCATGAGAGCAAGCGAGAGTGCAGACATGCGCAAGGACGTGCAGGTAAAACCGGGGGGGTAAATGTTTTACCAAAAAGTCATATATAGAAACTATGCTATGAGTATTAAACACATTTGATGAAGCTGCAGCTACTTTTCTCTGCTCCTCTCTGCTGTCATGACTGTGAGCATCGCGGGGCACGAGCCACACCAACATACAGCGCAAACGCGCACACATACACACACACACACACACACACACACACACACACACACACACACACACACACACACACACACACACACACACACACTTGCACTGGAGCGCCAGCCACCACGCAAACCTTTTTACTTTTTACTTTTAGTGCTACAGCACACAGTTGATCCCTGATCTTTACGGACCGAGGCGGGAACACACGTGACCCGGTCAAACGGTCGGTTGGACTTTACTCCGTTCACTCTCACTGTGTCTGCAGCTAATTTAACAAAAGCAACATCATCTCACAGCAGCCTGCTGTAGTCTGTGAACATCTCCACACAGATTAAAGTTGTTTGTTGTAAAATAAATTAAGGGAAAAACATATGTGATATAAATACAAACATAATATTAAAATGTAGCCTACCCTAAAATAAGAGTTTAAAAAAAAGTATGTCGATATTGCATTATAACTCTCATTTATTATATCTGAAATTATTTTCTGTTTGTTGTTTGAGTATTAAATGCGTTTGTAGGCTGTCGGTAAAGGCTATGGCTCACTATGTGGACTGGTAGATCTCGGCTGACTGGCAACTTTAAAAGTAGATCTTGGTTCAAAAAAGGTTGGGCACCCCTGATGTAGATTGTTTATTGTGTTAAACCTATCAGGGGTTCCTTAAGGAACAGAATGAAGTTTGAACCTGCTGAGATTTCCCAAAGTCAAAGGACTATGAGAAAGTGTTTGTCTTTTTTCACATTGTCTAATGTCTTCTTTCAATCTTAGCTCTGCTGTTTCTTTGTAGTCACTAATCACTTGCAAATAGACATGAAAACACTCAGATGGTTACGCAGTTTTTCACAAAAAGAAAGGCAAAAGAAAATCTTGTACGTGGAAAGGTCTCATGTCATCTCATTTGCCTGTCTTTACCCTCTCCTCCTCCTCGTCCATCCTCCTCCTCCTCCTCTCATGGCATCCTGTTGCTCTGTGCTCTGATCTGTGCAGCCGTGACAGTAGCCTGATCCTCAGAGCTGCTTCTTCACTTCAAACACCGAGGCAAATGACCCGCTGCTGCACGGGGTTGGTAGCACACAGGATTATATGCATGCAGAAACACACACACATCTACACACAGATATATATGAGTGCTTGGGATGTCTTAACTCGTCCTTTGGGGTCCGCCTGAGATGTCATCTCCTCCAGCTGCTGCTAACAGTCCATTTCAGCCTCTAACCCTGCCTGGGGCCACAGCCCTACAGCTGAGTACTAATGATCTCTCGCCTTCAGTCTGTCCCTCCTTCTCTATCTGTCCATCTCTTATATATTTCTCACGGTCTCCTCATTTTTACTTGTGCTCATCAGTACCTGCACTTATTTAGTATTCCTGCATGTGAGTATGCTCGTAATTGTACACAAGGCTTCGCTTCTGCAGCTGAGCACATCTTTGTAAACCCACTGCCCATTAACACAGTGTTTACTGTCTGTGTATCATTAAGAACCAGGGACGTGTGTCCTAGTAAAAGGCTAGGACATAAACTGAAGTGATGTAGTGTCGGTCAGACTCACATTATTCTCTGTTCTATTTCAATTGCTGCCTGCGAGCCTAAAAGCCTTCATAAATTACTCTGTTATTTGGGTCAAACCTCTGTTAGTGCGCACGTGGCTGATTTAAAGCCTCAACTGCCTCCCCCCTTAGCTCAGTGTTTGTGCGCACCCATACACGGACACACATATATTCGTTCACATCACACAGAGTTTGTGAAGGATATTGACGGAGAGAAGGGCTTGAACTTTATTTTGTTTTTTTTTCTGAACAGACCACAAGTAGAGTTTGAGTCAGCACATGCACACTGTTTTAGGAACACGTCTTGTGTGGTCAAACATCAACTATCACAGCATGTGCGCTTACTCCATGCGGTTATGGATTGTGTCAGTGCATGTGCGCTTAGGTTGGTGTGCCTCTCAAGTTGCTGTTAGGTTTCCATGACTTTCTCAAACCATGGGACTGTGGTTTTACACAACAAAAACCAACCAACTGGTTTTTCTCTTCTGCTTGTAATTTAGCTGTCCTGCTGGTTAGCTCTGTTTATTCTCTGCACAATGACACAGCAGTACTGTGTTATTGCGTTCAGTTTGTTGACAAGTTGAATCAGTTTCAATTCAATTCAATTAGCAAACAATTTACATACAGTTTAGAAAACTTTATCTCCTGTTAAACTCCTTATTTTATGTTCAACTTTAAGTTTTAATACTACTTTAGTTATTGGACAACATCATCTTTATAACTAGTGCATGCATTAGGACAGTGTGAAAATAAAACATGGGACATGCTTGCTCTCTTTGATGCCGTTGCTATAGTAACAGTGTGCCTCATGCAATAGTCAACCTGCTTTCCTAATCAAAATGAGAAAGCTACGATCCTGATATCTACCTACAATAGTTTTTAACTTTTTTATTGTGTTAGCAGCGTGCTAACATTAGCGGTAAGGAAAGGGAACAGTAACTAACATAAACCATATCAAAAACTGACTTTGGTTTAAAAAGACTCATTCGGTTAAACTTCAGTAAGAATTCATTAACATCTAATGATTCTGCTGCCCTTGAGTTCTTAAATCCAACAGCATACCCACAGGTGAAATGCAATGATGTGTGCTTGTTATGCATAAAAAAACATTTTTCTTTGACAGATTTTTTTCCAAAAGAAAATATAACTGCTGATCAAAGCATGACCAAAAACTGAAGCAATATGCAAATTGGCATCCTTTCTAAGATCCAAATGAATAATTACAAGATTAGATGGTGCAATATAAAAGCACATTAACAGCCAACAGCCTTGGTTTGGTTATTGACCCATGACCAACAAAATCTCTCTCATTAACTTCAACTCATCGACCAAACTGTCACGCCTGCTGGTCGATCCCTCAGTGTGAGAGGAGTCAGCTCTGGCGTATCTACACACGTGTCTGTTGTTACATCATTCATTGTCCTTTGGTAGTGTTCATTTTTTCCTCAATGGGAATCTTTTTTTCTGGCACCTTTAAATTTTCCAAACACATCATCACAGATTGAGCTCTGATAGTGCCTCTCAGACATGCTCTGTTTTCTCTTCTGTCACAAGTCAAATCCCCAACTGGACACCACTAATCAATGACAAGTAGACATGCCCACTTGTCAATAGTTACCACAACTTAAATCAGAGGTACCCAAACTAAGCTACCCAAATGAGAATTTTTCGCTCTCCTGCTAACCCAAAGTTACAGAAAAACATCATGTTTTGCCGTAACATCTATATACACACGCACACGCACACGAGCACACACACACACACACACACACACACACACACACGCCTACTTACCCACAGTCTCTTTGCTGTCCTCTCTCTCTGATACTTCTTCTGTCCAAACGATGTTTTTAATCAATCAGCTGCACACACACAGAATCAGACAGGTGTGAGCAGCAAACAGGGTTCAAACATTTCTTTCTGAATTACATTACATCTGTTTGTAAATTCCATCGAGGTGGACAGTAAAAACGTTAAAATAGTTAAACTTTTGACGGCCTTGCCATCCTTCTCTGATCCAGCCAAATGACTTAACGTTACTTTGAGCTACTTTCCCGCTGTTTCTTGAAAGCCTCTTCTTTCCACAATAAAAAATATTTTGACTTTCCTAGAAGCTGCAGATGCTACATTTGAGCGTCAGCTTTAATTTCTGAGCATCTCCCCACATAAAACACACTGAGGCATCTCCTCTCCTCTGCATTTTGAAAGGCATTGGTAAAGCTAATCTTTATGAACTCTTCTTTATATTTTTGCTTTGACATCATAAACACACTATACCACTTACTCACAGTCCAGCCAGAGGGAGCATGCAAAATCACTGACCAGGGTCACGTGAGGAGGGGGAAGGGAGGGGGGGAGATAACTCCTCACAGCATGTGTAGCAAAAAATAACACCAATTCTAATTTAATAAGGAAAATAATAGTTAATTTTACTTTGTCAATCGACAACCCAGTAAAACAGGCTTGGGTTGCTATCCTAGGTTTGGGGAAAGTTGACTAAAATGACAAAGAGGCTGAAGGAGAAAGGTGGTCTTCAAAAGATTTACGAAAGACCAGAATATAAGTGTATGTTGCAGTATTTTGTAGCAATCAACAGTATGTAAACAGCCAGAATAAAAATAATTTTAGCAGTTGGTTACATAGTTCTCCTAAACTTGTAATATTTGCTGGAGACATTTGTCTTCAAGCCATTTTTTTTTTTTTTTTTACAATTCTACAACCTATTTAACCGACGATTTTATCCAAAGCCTCGTACATCAGAGCGTAATCACAATACAAGCAAGGATCTAGAGACGCAACAACGTCAGTAAGTACAAACAAACAGCTTCAAATCTGACCGGACACACAGGTGCTGACAGACAGTGCACAGAGGCAGTTAATGTAGTTAACATATAGTTAAAAGTGAATGTATTTTTTTTACTACAGTTTATATTGATCTTTAAAGGGCAGTGCCTTAAAATGTGCACAAACACCGTGTTTTTCTTTTCCCCTCAGCAGGTAAAGAGGGTTGTACATTAAAAGGAAAGATGCTGGTAGGACTTAAATCTTCTCCTGGCCAAATGGTTCAGTGTCCTTGAGCAAGATCCTACACCCCATTTTCTTCTGATGGTTAGGCAAGGTCATTTCAAGGTATCTGTGTTACCAACAATATGTGGAGTGTGTGCGGGTGAATGAGTTTTCCCTTTTTTATAGCACTATACAAAAATGGTGCATTTAGCCTGAGACACTTTATCAACTTAACTACAAATATGTCTTCTAACCTCTATTGGTGCCAATATCCTACTATCTAACAAAATTTATATTTTATGTGATTAGTTATCTCTGCATCAGTGAGGTGAGGCGTATGCCTGTAAGCTATCTCATTGGTTAATGCTGACTCTCCTGATGAGAAAAAAAGACAAAAGTAGTTGATGATGAAGAGACAGAAAAAGATGATGAAAGGAGTAAGAATATGCAGGCCGATGCTCCGATTAGAACCACATTGTTTTAATGCTTTGATGTTACAGAAACCTTTCTCAATAGGGACTTATTGTTTCACCAGCCAAGACATAAAACAGAACGCTGAAGTAATACCTGCTGGGCTACATAAAGCAGAAGGTTAGCAGTAGACCCCTGAGCTTCTACACCTTAGAAAACATTTCCTATGCATCCACCAACACTACGCCAGCTTCCCCCCCCCCTCTGGCTCTGCCTCGGCTCATAGAGACGGGTGCTGTGGTTTCTGGGCTCTTCTTTGTAACATCAAAGCTTGATTGATGGCAATTGAAGAGCTGTGTTTGATTATAAAGGATAGGAAACACACGTAAACACATGGTGTGTACAGAGGAGCACTCTTGTCTTTCCTCGTCACATAGACATTTACACACACAGGCAACATTGTGTTGTGCAGGAAATCATGCAACATACTGCAATCATTTGTCACAAACAGGGTTCATAATGGGATCTTACAGAGAGGCAGAGCTAGGCTTTTACATTTTTGAGCAGGAAGACATTAGCATTGTGTTTACCCTTGAGTCATAGAGGCTTCGAATTCACACTGCCACCTTGTATGAGTTACTTCACTGAGATCATATACATGCTGTTTGTATGTGTTTGTGTAATGTGAAGACTATGAGATGTGGCCTTGTTACACTCACCCTTGATTTAGATTTTTTTTATCATCTTCCCCCCGTCAGAGCACAGTCTGAACAAAGAGTGAGAGAGTTTGTCTTTATTCAGAGTCCCTCTTGACTCATCCAAGAGCAGTTCAGCGTGTCAGGTCTTCCAGGCATTAAACAGTGACTTCCACATCTGTGAGGGATTATGTGGTCAATATTATCTCAGACTCCACAAACCGCTCCAAATTTTTCTTTACCTTTTTTTTTTTTTTTTCTCCGCTTAAACTCAAACACAGTTCATTCTCCTCTCCGTCCCCTGTTCATCCTCTTAATGCTTCTGCTCCAATTCAAAACCTGTAACAGTTCACAGGCCGTGGCAGCTGTTTAACACAGGCAGTATTGTTGCTGACTCTCTCTCTTTTTTAAGGGGGGGTTGGGGGGGGGCTTACTATTTTATTTGTCTCGTAAAATATTTGTGAATGAATGAATACAGTTTTCAACTTATGCCAACAACCTCAGGCAAACTATGTGACAATGGGCCCCTGTGCAAAGACTCTTTTGAGGGGTTTTGTTCCTTTATTTTCTTGCTAAGAATCATTTTGCAGCCAGTTTGTCCATCTACAGTCATTCTGCATCTGTTTGTATTTTGTACTGTTTGTCTTCTATCTGTGCACGTTTTGTTTGATCATGACCTCTTTGTAGCATTGCTTCTATGCTTCACTCTTCATCCCTTTGCAGTTGTTTGGTTTGGTTTTGTCGTTGATTTGCTCACCTTTGTAGTTGTTTTATGTGGGGTTTTTTTTACGCTTCCCTCTATCGTTTAGTGTCTCTGTCTTTGTTTTGCTTCTCTTTGTAGTTATATTTGTACAGTATCTTTGTGGTTGTATTCTTATCTTTGAACTTGTGTTTCGTCATCACAGGTACCTTTGTATCTTGTGACATAGTGCAGGTGCAGGTCCCAATCTTTTCAGGTGCTGCTGTCAGCTGCTCATGAGTAAAAAAGTTAACACTGAAGATGAAGAGCATCTGACAAATTGAATGGCCATAATGACTTTCTTCTGCATTGTTAAAATGCATGATATGTCCCCGGTCTAGGGGATCCTAGACACAACACGATCCTGACGGCCCACTCTATTCTGCTACCCAGAAAGACAGCAACACAAGTTAAATTCAGATTCAAGCAGCAGTATCATAATCTTCAGAGATGAGTAAAGGGCCAAAATAGCAAACAAAAGTGATCTAATCATATCAGGAGCACACAAGGGGTTTCTCACTCCTACACTTCTGCTGCTGAAGTGCTCAATGTGAAGAATGCTTTAGAATTTGTGTGTTTAAAAAGATATTTACAAGGTAACTGTTCTAAATCTATCAAAATCTAACAGAGATACCTACAGTACAGTACAGACAGAAACACACACACTGCAGGGGAGGAGTATGGCGTTATAATCCTGTCAATAAAATTGTGATGAGATCCGTGCGCGAATGTAAAGGAGCAGGCGTGCAACTCAAACAGCATATTATTTTTGCGAGCGCTTTCACAGCAGCCACGCACAGAAATGATATGCTTGCAGGAGCAATATTGTATCCTGCGAGGAGAAACCATCTTTTGAGCGTGAGCAGAATCTCACCCTGAGCGTGCAACAACAACACGCTCTCTCCTGTAACCTGCTCGCGAGTGAATAGGGGGGCGGACCCAGTCGCCATTGTAAGCTTACATATAATTGGTTGCAAATCTCCTCATTTATGATTGGCCGTTGTCATGGCACTGAAGTGAACATGAAAAGACGAATAAGAGCTGTTAAATGTCATTGTTAATTTTATTTGAGGAAAAAGTTGATGTGCACTATGTGAATTAATGAAACAAAAATTGTTTGCCTGTCCCCCATGTGATGTCGATTCTGACGTCAAGTCGGGAAGTCTAATTCTTTTCCGAGTTCCGAGTTGTTGTTCCGACTTGGAAACTTGTTTTTACGATGTGTCCAACACCACATGAATGCAACAAAACACCACAGAAGAAGTACCGGTAAGTATGTGACGTTATATGAAAACAAGCTATTCAGTAAGCCAATCATAAATGAGGAGATTTGTAACCAATTATAGGAGACACAATAAACATGATCAATAAAACTAATATCACCCAGGTCCGTAACATACATAAAAGATCATATTTTTGTTATAATATAAGATAAGCTAAAACTTTATTAATCCCCAAGGAAATGATTAAGCCAGGTTGCTCCAAATGTCTTTTTCTATTTGCCAATGTGTTGGAAGAAATGGAGCCCCCGCTGGCTGCAGCCAGGACCAGGATCCGGCACCATGAGGTAACTTCAAGCACAAGAAAAACAGAAAAACACATTTGCAGGATCATACATCAGTTTATCTTAGTTAAGAAAAAACTGAGTAAGAAAAAGAAAGTTAGTCAGTGAGCAAACAACGCAATTTATCAAAGAAAGTAAAAAAGAAAAGACTAAGAATAACACGGAGCCTAAGAGAACAAATGGAGGTTGGAGAGAAACATAAAAATGTATTTGATTTGGTTGGGCCCCTTGAACACTTGGACTCCTGTGCTTATTCAGCAGTTTATTAATGTCAACACAAAAGCCATTTTCACTTACACTCACTCAACTGATTTTATAAGGATTAGAGCTGATGCAATGAAATCCACCTATCATCCAATTTTACACATAAACAAAAGTCAAGAATTGTTTCCACATGCAGTCAGACCCTGGTGTGTTATCTTTATTGTCCTTTCATCATTTTTATCTCCATTTTTTGTATTATCTGCTCCAGCAAAAAAAAAAAAAAAAAAAAATTGCAAGGATCAAATCTCAGCTCTATCAACATCCATTTTTCTGTTCCACTCTGTGCATGAGAACACACACATACACACAGGCCATGTAGCAGACGTGCACCCAGGGTGGCGTCTCATTCCTGTGGCTGATGAAAGCAGGCATGATGGGAGTGAGGCATGTAATGTGATTTATAGAGCCGGGCTCACTTTTCAAATTCAATCAGGAACTTTGATTACTGATGAAAATTTGAGACAGGAAATCGCTTTGATAGCAAACTAAAACCTCATGAGACAAGAAAAAGCACTGATGTGTGCATTTGTGTGTGCGTGTTTGTGGACACAAAAACCCTGAGCCTGTCTGAAGTTGGCCATGTTTGATTAGAGAGGATAAACACGATGCAATCAAGAGGGACAAAAAAACAGGAACATTAACCAACGACTGATAAAAATCTTTCCTCTGGTTTGGAGTTTATCTCTTCTCCATTTTTGATACCCGAACTACCTCCTTGCTCACAGACGAGGATCTGGCATGGGCTCACAATGCATTATGCAATGCACACACACACACACACACACACACATATGGCTGACCCTGCAGAGGTCACAGTGGATCTATGGCTGGTTTGGTCTCCTGTGTTATTTTAATGTCTGCTGTTGCACATAAGGGGACACTCAAACCATCACCTGACAGCATGACAGAGGGGCCCAATTACCATTCCCGTAGGACATTGTGTGTGTTTATGTGTGTGTGTGTGTGTGTCTCATAGAGACAATGTCCTGGGATAAGGAACATATAGAAAGGCAGACAAAAAGGATGCGATCAGAGTGCTTGTGCATGTATGTGATACAAACATGACAGCCTCATCAGTCACCAATGGCCTTTTAAAGTGTTTTCCATAGGGACACCTGACCTTTTCACATGATGCCAATAGCAGCTGCATGATGAATCAATTGCCTGAGCCTTTGACTCCAAGTAGCCTCCATGTTAGCCAAAGCAAATACGTGAGCTGACATTCTCCCCACGGTGACACCCGGAGACAAAAGCCTGAAGATATGGGTCGGCCTTTAATGGTGAAGAGAAACCAGTAAAGACAGAATAATGGGCCAAGAGAAGACAATGTCTGTGCAAAAAATCTTTTTGGAGGGAAGGATTTATTGACAGGAGGGAAGTCAGTAGATGAAGGTGTAGTTGAGGTTGAGGTTGAGGTTAAAAAAAAAAAAAAAAAAAAAACTAGCTACAACTATTCTGTCCGTCTTCAAAGGACGGATGGGTAACAGGATACATGCTCAAGACCAGCAGAAAGACTAAGAGGAGCACAGTAGAAGGAGATAGATACTGAGGAAATGGAGAACAGGGCTTGAATATTTTGTACGTCCCGGGTTGTGTATGTGTGTGTGTGGGAAAGAGAGACAAAGTGAGCAAGCGATGGGGGAATATGGACCCTAATATGATGGGCTAAATGAGGTGTAATGGCAGTAACATAGAGTGACAGCAACTGGGCCAGTGCATTAAGGGGTTAACCAAGGCCAGGAGTCGCTGACCTTCTCCCTCCCACGGGACAGAATTATCCCTCAGTGAGGAACACACACACACACACACACACACACACACACACACACACACACACACACACACACACACAAACTGATAATGAAGATGTGGTTGCAGGAATGGCCATTTTTTACCATTCAAGAATGTTATGATGGGAATTTCACCACCGCTATCACCATTAGAGCAGAGCTGGGGACAAATGAGACTCCTTGTATTTCCCAGTCATGCACTGATTTTCTGCAACAGTGGTCAGACTCTCTCACCAAAACAAAATTTGATACCTTCAGGCTTTGTTACACAGCAAAGAAAATAATTAAGCAAGAGGGCTTCATAACACTTTCATGGAAAGACTCTTTGAAATTTTATTCTGTCCTATTCTTCCTCTCCTAAAGTAATTTCACTGTGGAATTGAGCAAATGAATAATTTTTGTGTGCGTGTGTGTGTGTCTGTATGTTTGTGTGTGTACACGTGTAAAAGAAAAAGGCAGAGAATGTGTGAAAGAAAAATACACCGCAGGCTTCAGGTGAGAAATTAGAAATATTAGCATATTTATTACAGCAACATGAAAGACATTAGAATGCCTACACCCTTTACAACAAGCAACGCAGAGGAAACTGGCATGGGGACAAATAAGCATTGTACGGTGGCCAAAGAAAGAGGAGAGAGAGAAAGAGAGATCCTCCACGGAGAATCACTCGCACATTTACAACACAGATCTCTGGTGGGGAATGGAGGACAAACACTGGAATTTTGAATCAAGCAAACCAACCCACATAACTGACCTTTAAAGGGTGATTAGTGACACAAATCGTTGAAAGTGTGGGTATGATTTCTTCTTAAAATTTCTTAAGTGGGAGTGTTTCATAAGCTTTCGTTAGAAGAGGACATTGTCATTTTTCTAATCCAGACAGACCATGAGGAACCTTGCACGTGAAATTTGCCACCGCAAATCGTTTTAAAATCATAAGCTAACCACCACACCGTATTCCGCATATCATTCTGATCAACGAATATCTTCCAAGACAAATAAATAAGAACAATTCTGTTAATTTCTATAACCACTACTTCAAATCATGAGCTTCATCACACATTTTCAGAACAAAATGTCTCTTCAGTTCAGAGAAATCAAAGTGAAAGTGCTGTTGGATGGGGTCTCTAGGATGTAACAAAACCAGGGTGTCATTGTGAGATCATCTTAAGAACACAGATAAATACTACCTGTACATACACTTTACTCTTAATATCGCCTCTATAGGGCAACAGAAAATAACAATAGCTCAGTAAATAAGGCATCTAAAAGGCCAGCGGTCAAAGGTTGTCCGCTAGAGTGAAGACATAGAGTTAGCATGAGTAGAACGTACCGACAATACCAGACACTAAGGATCGCTTTTGTATTTTTATGTGTTGCATATCTAACAAAACAGCAGTGGTTTAGAAACTGTTTTTAATCTCTTGTTTTGTTGTTGTTGTACAAAGGTGTATTGCTGTTTAACATATCTTTATATTTGACGCCAGTATTTTACAAACTTTGAAACAATAGGACGGACAAACCATAAATTAAAAGCCTCGTTCTTCTTCCCCAAGTGACAGAACACTAAACCCAGCAGTGACTGATGCTATGCTTGTCGAGCTCTCTATCCCAGAGGTTCCTATAATATTCAATGAATGTCAATATTTGTGTACTAATCAAAACCCCTTGAGTCACATAAACCCTATTTAATGGTACGCCGCACATGGGGGCGAGTAGCATGAAAGGACAAGACGGCTTTTGTTTCAGCTACAGCAAAGGAAGGGTGTTAGCTGCTGACTCACTGTCAAGCATTAAGGCTTGACAGTCATTGATATGATTTTTAATTAATGTTAGCTTTATTTAAGAGAGGCTGTGATTCTATAATCACTGCCTGTGGTTTTAAAGCATTACTGCTGGGCAGTTGATGTTGATAATAAAGGGCTGAGGATTGTTGTAAAAGTAGTTCAATAGGCGGTGAGATGTTGTTGCTTGGGAGATGAGGTCGGTCACAAAATCAAGCAGCAACACAGTTCATAAAGCTAGCAAAGCAGAAACGTAAGATGTACGCTGAAGCGTTGAGTGTTTTCCTGTATGTCTTTCAACATTTCAGTCAATTTCACCAAGTGTTAAGGTTTAGTGTAAGGTCAACTTCTTCTTTCCAGTCCTTTATCCAGTTTTACAGTTTGTGTTGTAGCCTGACGCAGGATTAGAAAGTGCACGTAACCACTGGTCTGGAGAGGTTTGCAAATGACTCGAGAGTATCTGTAACAAAGGTCCATTCCACTCATTCTAACCCTATGGTTTAAACTGCAGTCACTGTCACCTGCCAATCAAAGCCAAAGCTTTGCACCATGCTACATTCCTTTGTTTAGACCAAATCACCTCTCTTCACTTTTCTCCTGTTCGACCCGCCCCTAAACGAGTACTTCAGAAATTACTTTCCACAAAAAAAGTACATCATAGTCATCATCGTTATCATTACAAACATTCTAACATTGGAAATCAACACTGTACATATTTTACACTATAATACAATCATATATACTGTACTATATGCCACGTTGGTCCTATAGAGTACCACATATATTAAAACTGAGTTTGAGAAAAACACTAAAGCAGGTTCAGTGCCATTGATGCAGTGCTTACAGAGAGGGTTTCATCATTTCGACCTCTGTAATTAATGTGAAAAGCAGCGAGTGAATACAAACAAACCAATGGATTTGCTTTTTGCTGTAAACATTTCTTCTAAATATCTCATGGGTACCTGTTTGAAAGTAAGGATGCTTGAAATAGGTTTGCATGACTGATAAAAAGAAGGTGAGACAGTACAATACACATAAGTTATCTTTTAAAAGTGAAATTTAACCATCTGAAAATCAACCCTGTATATTTCATCTTGGCAAAAAGGGTCCATTCCGATGCTCCTTTTCATGAAGCAGACTATTTGGGAAAAATACTGTGATCACTACAACTGGTCTTGTGTTACATCCAAGCCTTAGGAATGGATAAAAGGAAAGAGCATAGTAAGACTTTTAATACTGCCCAACATGTCAAGGTAATTGTACATGGCACAACACTGGAAAACCAATTTACATGTTCTTAATAGTACCTCTCTGGCACCGCCTTTGCTCTGCGCAAAACACCTGAACTTTCTTAACACACCTGAAACATAGGAAGGCAAACTCTAGGGTTTTAAAATCCCCAACAACATCATACTGCAACAGCTGATTTAGTAAATGCTGCTTTGTAAAGACAGTCAGTTATGGAAGATTAAAAGTCTATTGTGCTGTTTCTGTGCACTCTGTTAAAACTGAAGTGCAAGCAGACTAGCATAACGTGCACTAGGGTTGCTGTGGAAGTGTGTCTGACTGTAGTGGCTCAGGAAGCCCTTGTCCTGGTCAAATATAGCAAGCAAAGCTAGCAAAATCTACATCCCTGTCTATCTCTAAAGGTCCATTTTCCTGTTCCCCTCACCCCACACATTCATGTCAACCAGACTCTGGCTCGTTCATTGGCTCTCTGTATCTAGAGAGCATCTAAAGGGGCCACATGTACTGGGTAATGACTCCTTTTTAGGTTGAGCGTTAAACAAACCTCACCAACAATACAAACGTTAGGTCCATCTCTACGGTTGTGGGACACACAGCCCATATAAACATATATCTACACATATACATATCCTCTGACCCTTTTTAAACTCTTCAAGGTGAAAATTAGAAATGGAAACAAAATGACAGTAAAAACCAACTGTACACTTCACAGACAGTGATGATAATTATATTCTTATTACTTTTTTGTCATTTCATTAGTTAAAAATCTTCTTTTTTTTTTCTTGAGCTCATATGATGTGAAATGGTCGGGGCTTTGTTGCGTCGTAATGGTGGCTGTGTTGCTGGGATTCTGAGTGCTGAAGCCGGTAGTGCCCATCGAATCAAGGATGGGAAGAATGGTGAAACTGCGAGAAAGTAGTGAAGGAGTCAAGCGTCTGTGTTGTCTCCATCTGAGTGTGTGTCAAAATCAAAGTCAGGCCAGAGTACAGAGTATCCATTAAAACTCCATTTCAGAGCGGAAACTCTTCACAGGAGCATCCATTTTGGCTCTGTCCCACTGTGTGTTTATGTGGAAACTGTTATACTTGGATGTGCGTCCCCTGGGTCTGCAGGCTCTGCACACTGGACAAAATCTTCTTCTGATGGCCGGCCAGATTTACACCCATTTTAGCCAATTCACTGCAAGAAAAAAAAGAGAAAGATAATTTTCAATGACACTTTTAGAAAGAGAAAATCTTCTTTGTCCTTTAAATGCCAAGCAGCTGCTGAGTTCTCTGGTCTAAGATACTTTAAATCCCCTTCTTTAATTTCAAATGACACTCAAGCGGAGGAAAATTCTCCTCTACTGACTGTGTTGACCTTTTGAGTGTTTGATTTAGCCGGGATGAGTCACCAGCATTTTGTACCTGACACTGATGTAGAGGATTGAGTCCAAGCTGACATATCCAGCACTGGCAAAATTCTCCTTATACTGGCCCATCTTGATGGCCTCCAACCACTCGTCCACTGTGCTCACACTGAACTCTGGGGTGGACGGGTCCTCCCTGCTGAGATATAAAGCACACTCACAACTCAGTGAAAGGTTGTCCTGCTGAGTGGCTAAAAAAACTATCCCTGAAGGTCAGTTATTTTAACTTGGGAAAACATTTCTAAGTCTCACTCTTGTTAAGGCATTCGAATTAATTAAAACTGTTAGCAGCACACTTAAAGAGCTACTTGATACTCTTTCATGGTGATGCTTCTGCATTCAGTCGGAAATAAATTGTTCAGCAAAAACCCCGACCTGACATCTCAAATCCACTGTGAACTTAAACTCTCAGCTTGAAAACTAGCCATTAGTGGATAAGTATGATTAATGACTGCTCCTCTCACTGCACCCTTGTACACAGACTCACAGCTTTACTTATGAAACCCTTTTGACTTGTTTTCTTGCTTCCTAACATAATAAACAGCTTTGTGTTTATTAATTTGCATGCTCAGACTCACTAAAACCCTGCATGCAGCAGGATTAATTAAATCTGCACTTGCATACAATTTACACAAATTGTACAGTCATGTGCTGTTTCTGCATCCATTCAAGCCTTCGTCAATAATGCATAATGTTTAACACTCTTCTTTTGGTATACAATGTGTAGGCACTCATTAGTGGCTCTTTTTAAGCTTCTGCTTCTTTTTTTTTTCTCTGGTAAGAATGTTTTCTGTCAGCTTAAAGAGGGGCAACAAATTAATCGGTTCCACACACGTTCACAATGTGTATCTATACTAGTCTCCCTGTAAACATCAGCTAGCTGCTTCAAAATGAAATAGTACATGTAAAAATGAGGATATTTCAAGGACAATACAATGAAAGTGAATGGGGGACAACAGATAAGCCAGCTCACAACCTTACATTCATATCTGTTCAGTGACAAATATTACTTTGCTGAAAAAAAGATAAGAAATGATGTGACTGCTGGGGAAAAAAACCTTTCCAACTTTTCTTTTTCAAACTTGCAAAGTTTTGGAAAATGGAGATCTTAAGCAGTGATTATGTCTTCGATGCATGCAACTTCCTATAATCTACTCCAGGTATCTTTAGACTTTCGGATGTGAAAAGTGTTGAAATCACAGCTTTGTTTTCTAACTTTCTCTCACTGACCATGCTGAGCTGTTAGCCAGCTCTCTGAGGCTGGCTGGGTTTCTGATGAGCTTGTCCAGGATTCCGACAATCTGTCCAAACTTTGGCCTCTCGCTGCGTCCCTTTTCCCAGCAGTCCAGCATGAGCTGATGCAACACCACGGGACAGTCCATCGGCGCGGGCAGACGGTAGCCCTCATCTATTGCTTTGATGACCTGCAGTGAGAGAGGGCCAAATATCAAGTTCTGAAATTGATACAAGAAGGAAACATTTCATTTTGTAACTAAAAAAATTGAAAAAAATTACACCCTTGGCCTTTTTTGCAGTAAATGAATCATAATGTTCTTGTGACTCACATCCTGGTTGGACATCTCCCAGTAAGGTCTCTCTCCGTATGAAATCACCTCCCACATGACGATACCGTAGCTCCACACATCGCTGGCTGAGGTGAACTTCCTGTAGGCTATTGCCTCTGGAGCTGTCCATCTGATGGGGATCTTTCCTCCCTAGAGATGGTTCAGAACACAGTCAACACATTTTAGATGTACTAAACATATATCAGCCTGAACTACATGTTTACCCCGTCAAATGATGTAAATATTTAAGGATTTTATAATATGTTTGCAGCTATGCGCTGTATAAATTTAGGCTGAAAAAAAGAAATTAGAAGCTGGCAGCTGCAGACAACTCAGCCTCTGAGAACAGCAGTTGAGATTATACAACTTCTCACAACAGCACTCCTCTCTAATGTGCTCACAACATACTTTGGCACCAGTGTTTGTTCTTACATTGACTTTCTTTTGCCTTCAATTTCATCTTCCATGCTGCTCCTGCCTTTGTTGTGATGCACAGATCAAAAGGATTCAATAAAGCTCACTGTATGGGTGCAAAAGGATGTAAGACACCCCGCCCCTACTCTCTCTCTCTCTCTCTCTCTTTGTCTTCCACACACACTGTACCTCTATAGGGCTTGCTTGAGCTTTTTAACATGCGGGAGCCGCCTCTGCACCACCTAGCATTCCCCATCTCTGCTTGGTCAAAGTCAAATAAAAGACAAAGCTGCCAAGTGACTCTGTACTTTTGTTCCTGCAGCCCCCTGTCCACCCCATCCCTCCTTTTTTTTCTCTTAACTGCTCTCACTGGATCCTCCCCCTGCCTTCCCTTATTCTCTCTCCCCCGTCTCCCTGCCTCCCTCGATCAGACGTATTTGATACCCACTCTTCTTTGCTATCTCCGCCTCGCCCTCCTGCACCCCCCCTTCCTCCATGCCTGCAGCTCTCCATCTACGTCTCCTGACATCAGTGGAAGTGTGTGTGTGATTGCAATAGAGCAGTCAGCGGCTGATACACTCCTCCCAGGGCAATGCTAATGCCATATTAAAAATAACATCCCCAACACTTCCTATGAATATGAATAATGCCGTCTCCTTGTGGGCATTTCAGTCGAGTTACTCGGCAGTGGTTTAACTCACTGATGTTTGAGTTTCTTCATTCTCTCTGAGCTCTGTGGGGGAATGGTTTGCGAGTAAAACGAAGATTAGAATTTATATAGTCAAAAATATAAAGACGAGGGAGTTTGTATGCATTAATACCATGTGCACATCTCACTTTGTGAATTTTATGGCCATTTTATGACACCGTTCTGCAACTTTATACAAAACTTTAAAAGCAGACAAAACTAAAAGTTGATGTAATTCAGTTTTAGAATCTTGTCTTTGTCATTAGAGAGTCAATTTAAAGATATTGAGAGGAGGTAATTACTGGCCTATTCAGTGTCTGTAGCAGCAAATAAGACTAGATGCTCCATCAGGCAACTGATAAAAGCATAGGTTTTACATTTCTGTTTGTTCTTTTCATGAGCAAGGTGTTTTATACATTCATTTTGATTCTAGGTGTTTTTTTAAAGGTCGAATATTATGCAAAATACACTTTCCCATGTTTTACGCACACTTAAACGATATGTATCCCTAGCCTGTCTGCACCCCACAATAATGAGTAGAGTTCATCCACCCTCTCTTGCCTGCTCCACTTTTCAGAAAATGTGTGCTCAAACAGGCGGTTTGGAGATTTTCCCTTTGTGACATCAGTGGAGTGTATTTTAAGCAAGAAATGTTTTAGGAGCTATTAGACTTTTTTAAACTGGTTGAAAAGGAGTATAATAAGCAACCTTGTAGGTTGGATTTTACAACATTCATTGTAATGCTATTTTAATTCTCGCACTTCTCACTCATTGCAGATGTCATGACTTTACAGAGGATGTTTTTAATTGACGATGATTGCTATATGTGTCAAATGTCGCACATAGTTCCTTTAACTGATCAATGTTGCACCGCTTTCTTTGTGTCAGTATTTAGGTCTTGAATTGAAGATTTTTAGGCTATTTGAGTGTTTTGGTTTTGTGTGAATGGTTGTAAAATCTTAAACAAAAACAAATTGACTCAAGTATTGGGGAGTTAGGATAAAAACATGTTTTTAAAGGGGTAAAATAACTTGTTTACCAATCTTCAGCTGCTACTTAGCTTTCTGTGCAGAGGGTCTGTCTGTCTGTCAGATCAGGTCCACATTTAGGATGTGCTCTTTTTATGCTCAAGTTGATTTGGAACTTGTTTCCAATTGCCTTAACAGCCTTTTCAAATCAATACTGTTTTTTTGAAAGTTATTTAATGTACGTTGGTTTCACTGTTGGACTGAGTTTATAATGTAGAGAAGTCAGTGATTGAATGAACTGTAGCATCAGTAACATTTATTTTACACAGCTGCATCCTGGGAGAGTTTGTCTTACCCTCGTAGTGTACGCAGCCTCTGGGTCGTCTTCCAGAACACGACTCAGGCCAAAGTCCGACACCTTACACACCAGGTTGCTGTTGACCAGGATGTTTCGAGCTGCCAGGTCTCTGTGAACGTAGCTCATGTCCGACAAGTACTTCATCCCTGAGGCGATGCCACGCAGCATGCCGACCAGCTGGATCACTGTGAACTGGCCGTCATGTTTCTGGAGAAGAGAGACAAGGAGAAAGATGAATTAATACACGGAAGAGAGTGTAAAAGCTGCAGCAGGGAGGTAGAGTGATTACAGCAGGTTCATTCAACGACCTCAGCTGGAAGCAACGGTTCAATCCAGGATTCAAGAAGCTGTAATGTCAGCGTTCTGCACATATGAAGTCCCTGATCAAGCCTGAACCCCTTCCGGCTTGTGCTAACCCTGCGTATTGACCTCTCTCTGGAGGGCCGGCAAGCTAAAAGATGAATTTCTTCACCCCTGGATCAATAGAGGCTCAGAAAAAAAAAACTATTTGCAGAGGATTGGATCTGACAGAGAAGACAAAACTTTACTCTCTAACACTGACCGTGTGCCCGAGCAGAGCTCACTGGATTTCAGATTTGAGCTGCGTTTGGCACAGACAAAGCCTGTTGATCGATGACAGTCCAGCTCACCTTACTTTGCCAATTATTTCTGCCCTGGGCCAATGGTCCCCGTTAAAAAGCCATCCATGTTATCAGTCAACCTCTCCCCTTTATATCATCTCTCCTTCCCTCTGTCTCTTTGTTCTGTCCATCTATCTCAGTCTCTGTCTCAGGGAGAGAGAGAGAGAGAGAGAGAGAGAGAGAGAGAGAGAGAGAGAGAGAGAACTGTGTGTGTTACTTTGTTCCAGTCTCTATCTATCCATCTTCCTTCATCTTTCTGCGTCTGTGAGCCGTTTCTCGTTCGTCCCTTCTCTCCCTCTCTCTCTCTCTCTCTCTCTCTCTCTCCCTCGGCAGCTGTGGAGTAAGTTAATTAGCCGGTGGTTTTGTGAGATGCTGATTGATTGGACTGTCTAACAAACCTACAGACTTCCTCTATCAATCTGCCCACCACACCGCATTGCCAGGAAGAAGGGAGGAAGGCTGGGCAGGGCAGGGAAAGAGAGAGAGGAGACCACTGCAGGGCAGAGGTTCGACAAGGAGATGAAGGAGACGGATGAGGAAGGTGAAGATGGAAAACTAGACTATTTTGCAAAACCAAGATGTATTTAAGGTTTTCTCTTGAAAACTGAAAGGAGAAATGGAATCTAGGGAAAGAAGAGCGTCTCCAACTGAGCAGTGGTTTTGTCATTTCTGAGGGACGGTTGCTTAATAAATGGTCGGCATAATTAAAGACACATGGATGCCAGGAGCACGGCGAGCTGTAAAAACCCATAAAAGAGATCCTGTAATTATATTGGGCTGGGGTTTACGAGCCTCATTGCAATACATACTGTAACACACAGAAGTGTGGCTTTTTATATTTGTGTTCCGGGACTTTATGCCATTTTTTTTATGTCGGATTTCATTTCAGTTTGCGTCAGTGTTGCTGATGGGATTGGTGTCTGTTTAGTGACGGGCCTATCATCACAGGCTTAATGGCTTAGGAGCAGTGCAGTGATTTTACTGGCTGACAAACAACTCTGAATATGAATCAGGGGGACTTTAAAATGAGAGGCTCACCACAGCTGCAACAAGCTATTCATCTGGCTCTATGCATGAATCCTAATCTCACATGTTCGCGACTTCTGGCATGCAGTTTGAATGAAGAGAAATTAATCAAATTGTACAGCATTGTCAGCTTTTCTTCAATCATACTTCTGATTGAAATTACTTTCAAACCTTCTGTCAGTTTTGAACAAAAAGATTCAGTTTTCCTTAATAAGCTTGATGTTTCTGTTTGGTTCTGATATGTTGCAGAAGATGTCACAAAGGACTCTTTAAATAACATGAATTTGTGAAATGACAAACTGAGTGACCCTTCAATAACAAAAGCAAATCCTCCACAGGCTTGAATCAATTTTTAAAACCTGTTCACTGATAAGATATTTTTTCTTGAGTAATATCTGCTTTTCAGGACTTATTTTAGTAGTTCTCTGTCATCGGCCTAAACTCTTAGTTCCATCAACGCTTTACAAACAGTAATTTGTTCAACCATTCCCTCGCCACAATAAAGGTTTCTTTGAACAACCTTACTACATTTGTCTCTGTTAGTCTAGGTAAAGCTTATTTCCTTTGAATCCCTTTGGCATTTTGGAGGGGATTTTCTATGTTTGTCTTTGTCGCAGTCTTGACATTTAAATGGTAAATGGATTTGAGCTTCTAAAGTGCTTTTCTAGTTATTGCAGATTTTCTAGACTACTCACAGCACTGTTACACCGCAGGTCACACCTACCCATTCACACCCTGATGGCAGAGGCTACTATGTAAAGTGTCCATCAGTATTAACTTATCCTATTTATACAAATTAATACGCCGCAGCTGAAGTAGCGGGAGCAACTTGGGATTCAGCGTCTTGCCCAAGGACACATCGGACATGTGGCTGCAGGAGCTAGGGCTCGAAACCCTGACCTTCCGGTTGGGACACATCCGACTTTACCACTGAGCCACCGCTGCCCACAATCGTTTTTTTCTTTTAGCGATCATAAACCTTTCATATATTTTTACATTACATTTAAAGTGAAGCACTTATTTTTAACCCCAGACAGAACAAATGTTGCACTGAAGCAATACACTTTCTTTGTTTTATTGTCCATTTGTCAGCAGTCTTTACTGATCCAGCTCTGGGTTATGGACACTAAGTGCATTTCATAAAGCCAGTATCAAAAGATCATGTTAAAAAGTGTGTTTGTAAGTGTGTGTCCATATTTGGTCCATTACAAGGACTGTTTGGGGCTCAAAAATGTCATCCTGCTGTCTTGTTACAGTCATATATATTACTCTCTGTGAATCCTGGAAATGGAAACAAAGACTGCGTGTGTGCCAACTATCCTGCTTCAGTGTTTTCAAGCATTTAAGACTACTATAAAAAGAATCGATTGTGCTGCTGAGAGTCGATCTTATCAGTATGAATTTCAGTCTGTTTAATAACCAGCTAAAACGGTTGTGTCGTTTTATCTATTTCCTTTTTTTTGCCAATTTTTAAAGGATGCAAACAATGTGTCTGCTACTGATGAAAACACTTTGACTACTTTCATTGTGTTTCAAATCGTGTTACTATATATTGTGCTATATAATTTCACCAGATGAAGGGGTTTTTGTTAGATAATGAATTATAGTTAACTGCAGCAAAGTTCCTAGCTCCGAAAAGCTACGCCAGATTAAACAGACAGTTTTTTATTATAAAATTTGTCAATGTTTCTTGGATTGATTGTATTTAAGATAATAAAATAGCCTCTGATAAAAAAACATTCTTGAAAGATAAACACTGAAGAAATCTTCAAAAAAGAAGAAACTAGTGGCAGCTCAGCTGGCAGCCCCTCCTGACACTTACAGTAGGCTTCTAGGAGAACATATATTTGAATGTAAAAACAATGTAAAATTGACAGCTTGGCATGTGTTGCTCTTGACTTGATCCAGGCACAACAAAGAACCTACAGCACAAATATTCCACTGACAGAATTTGCACCGACTTAGGGTTCTCTAAACCCTAACTCTAACCCTCTTGAGTGGGGGGCTGCCCCTGTGCTAACTAAGGGAAAGTTACATTTGATTGCCGGATGCAGCTGAGCAAGTTTCTTTTCTTTCTTTTTTGTCTTTGTTCATCACTTACACTCAATAGTTTGGGGCACCAGTTTAATTAATTTGATTAAAGGGGCTGTATGTACATTTTTACATGTATAAATCGTTTTTTATCTCCCATTAATGTTCACTGTCTGTCTGTGTTGCCTGTATAAAAAGTTTCCCCGGGTCGTATTTTCTGAGAAAGCTCCAGGAAGTGACATCTTATGCACGTTCTCAATGTCCTCCTCACTCCGCTCCACTTACAGAGATCAACAGTACACATTTATCTGTTCTATTCTCCTTTAGATCGTGTAACGCTGTATCTGTTTCATTCTTAATGTGGTGATTGGGTTTAAAAATGTGGCTCAGAACGGGTTCCTGAAGTCTAACCAGCTGTTTTTGAAGGATACTTTTAATCAAAGTCAGCGATTGGATCCTTTTGTCCACTTTGTTAAACTTGAAAAACAAAAATCACATTTTACAGTTTTGAAGGCTGCGAGATCATTTCTGGGACTTGGCTTCTATATATTTTATTTTAAGATTGTTTCTTACAAGAACAGCAATTTTGGGGAATGAAGTCCTCAATTTCAAACACTTTAAAGCTGGAACATCATTTCCCACACGGCCTTCTCGTAGCCCTGACCTTGGAAGTTAATTGTGAGCGCTGTATTCCTTCAAACTGTGACTCACCTTGAGGAAAGTGTCCAGAGATCCGTTTTCCATGAACTCGGTTATGATCATCACCGGCTTACCTACGGAGGCACATAACAAGGCAGCTGTTAGTGGGTCAGAATGACAAGGAAGAAAGACACCAACTATAAAAAAAGCGGAGGACAGAAGAGAGACGGAGTCCACAGCTGTGACCAGCCTTCCTCTCTGTCTCTCCGCCTCTCTCTGGGGGATAACATGGCATGTCGTCATCAGTCACACTGACAGCCTCTAATCAGCCCTCTCCATAAACGCCAGGAGATAATTAGAATGGACCAATCCACCACAATGTGTGTGTGTGCGTGTGTTTAAGGGGGCCTCCTGAGATCTCATGAATACTAATCAGCCTCAGGAGGGACGGAGGGGGGGAGGGGGGACGGAGGGGGTTGTGGTTTGGTCGCTGTGCACCTGCACCTGCATGAGTGTGTGTTTGTGTGCACGCTTGTGGGATGAGCGGTTGGTTGACTGACAAGCCCTTGCTCTCTGGTCCCCTGCATGGCATCTGGTCGGGCTTACAAATGATTAACAAAGTACCTGCAACCCCACAAAAAACACAAACATGTACACACACTCAGTAGCAGCAGTGGTGTACTGTTATACAGGGGTCCCTTTCCGCAGAGACCCCCACAGCCAGGCATTTCCAATCACAAACAAACATGAATGTGTGTGTGTGTGGGTGTGTGAGTGTGTATGTGCATGGCTTGTAAATACAGCCTTATGTCATCTGTGATGAATAGGTCACATTTTCCCAATCAGACCTCAGGGAGGCTGGGAAAAAAACCCGGGGGAGAGATAAAAAGAAATCAAAAGAAACTGAAGGGGTGGAGACGAATAAAGTCTTCTTGTAGATTTGTTCTAGGGGAAAACAGCCAATATGAAAAACGCAAAGGATGTTGCTTTCTTTCGTTCTTTCACAGAATATCACTACCATGATGTCAATAAAGCTGTCTTAAATTAAGCATCAAATTAAAAGTGAAATAGGGAACAGAAAAGAGGAAATTAAAGATTAAGGGGTGTGGAGGAAAACATCAATTTAATTTTAAAAAAAGGCAAATGTTTGAAAGATAAAGAAGAAAAATGAAAAGTAGGAGGTGGAGAAGTCAATGTAAAGAAGACAGAAAGGAGGAAAAAAGAAAGACAGAAGTGAAAGAGAGGAGGAAAGGAGGAGGAGGAGGGTTCAGAAGCTTGTCAAGGAAAGGCAGGAACAACACCACAGAGGCCTACAGTGAGATTGTAGGTAAAGACAGCAATACATCACCTTAAATGAATTCACTATCTAGCTGCAGCAAACGCACGCACACACACACACACACGCACACACACGCACACACACGCACACACATGCACACACACACACACACACACACACACACACACACACACACACACACACACACACACACACACTCACACACACACAAAAACGGAGTGGCCTGGTCTCTGGCGGTGGTGTCTTCTTTGACAGTAACATTAGTCTCAGGGATAAAAGTGAAAGAGAATTGGATTTTCTTCTGCTGGGGGTGAGGACTGCTGGTCACATTTATCTCCACACGGGGCCTGGGTTGGATGCACTGTGGTGCTGTGTGTGTGTGTGTGTGTGTGTGTGTGTGTGTGTGTGTGTGTGGGTGTGGAAGACAGAGAGCAAGCGAGCTTGTTTCAGGGCACAGCAAGTTGAAGTGACGGCACGATGATGACCTCCTGATTTAAGCTCAGATTAGAGGAGAGGACGCGTGTGTTTGCTCTTGTGTGTTGTTCACAAAGACAGATAGACCACTTGCTGCGATTGATGCAGTCTAACGGGAGGTCCGACTTTCTAGGGCTATAAACAAATCTATGAAAACCAATTATATGTTTGAGTGACATGTGTGTGTTTGTGTGGTGGTAAAGCCAATATATGTTACCAGTGAAGGAGAATATTACCTACAGCCTCACAGTGTAAGACACGGTCAAGAGAAATACACAATGAAACACCTTCATCCTGTTGTGTCGGCTTAGACGAGCATGTGAGCCTGGCATGAGCTCACACACACACACACACACACACACACACACAAACAAACAAACACACACACACACACACACTCTGATATCACTAGCCATCATCTGGACACCTGCCATACAGAATTATCCCTGCGACTCTAAAAGATAACAGAGGTTACCAATAAACCCGACTACATGCGCTCAGACTGTACATTACCTCATTTCATCTCTTTTTGCCAGGTTCTGGTGCAAACACACACACACACACACACACACACACACACACACACACACACACACACACACACACACACACACACACACACACACACACACACACACACACACACACACACACACACACACACACTCAACGTATAATTGAATCCTTTTCACTCCTTGTTGCGACATCACCTCCGAGTACAGAACACACACACACACACACAAAGCAGGACGGAGCCTCTCCAACTCATCATGAAGCGCCTCTTTGCCAAACATTCACGAGCGCTCCTCAATTTCCCCCTGAAAGCACATAATTAACTAATCACGGTCATATTCAGTCGGATTTATTTCCTTTCATCGCCTTCGGAAAATAACACAGCCTCTTGCAGAGTGTATGGATTAGTGTGTGTGTGTGCAGATTGGGTATTGATGTTCTGCCAGGTGGAGTGTGTTTTGGAATGGATCAGAGAGGATTCTGCTCTTTTTTTTGCAGCTCTTCATTAAGTAAAAAGAGAAAATGTTGTTTCAGATCTCCTCAGCATAAAGCGTGGTTCTTTCTGCCCTTTATTGTGTGTGTGTGTGTGTGTGTGTGTGTGTGTGTGTGTAGGAAAGTGAAAGAGATGTCTGTATGTCTGGTAGATTACATTATGAGGGACTGTTTCTGTGTGTGTAGGTAAGTGTAAAACGTACATGATAAGAGTCTGTATACATCCACACAATTGCATTATGAGCCGCTATCGGTGTGCCTGCGCGAGAAGGCCGCATTACCGCCTTATTGAATGAGACGACCCAAAGTACAAACGAGAAAATGAAATAACTGCTGTATTGATTAATGTTAAAGCTTCGAACTAAGTGATACAATCCTTTTAACACACTGGACGGATCTGTGTTCTGGGAAGCTCCGTGATGCAGAGGGGGTGGAGCCACAAACTCAATAACCTTATCTCCACTCTTCTCTTCTCTTCACCTCTACACCCCTCTCCTTGCTTTCTCATCTCCTCTCATTTCCTCACGTTTGTCTCCCCTCCATCTCTCCTCTCCTCTCCACACATCCATCCGGCCATCTTTCCTCAAATCTCCTCACACGTCTCCACCCCCCTTCAGCTGCCCTCATTTGTTTTCAAGCCTCATCTTCTCTCATTTCCCAGCTCTTGTTTCCTATCTGATCCGTCCTTCCCTCCGTCCTGTGCCCATCATCACCTTTTTCTTTGCATTCCCCTCTGGTTTCATTTGTCTATTGGGTCCAATCTTCCAAATCTGCATACATATTCAAAACCCTGAATAATTTCAAACAGTCTGACAGGAAACATTGAAATACTTATTGTGCAGCGCACAAAGACGCACAGTTTAAACTAATCACCAGTTTCTTTAAAAAGAAGACAGCAGGGGAAGATGTGTGGCTTTTCCAGTTTCAACAGCACCTTTGTACAGCTGCCTTTATAAGTGTGTGTGTGTGTGTGTGTGTGTGTGTGTGTGTGTGTGTGTGTGTGTGTGTGTGTGTGTGTGTGTGTGTGTGTGTGTGTGTGTGTGTGTGTGTGTGTGTGTGTGTGTGTGTGCGCAATGTGGGCAGATGAGATGGAGCTCGGTAATTGAGGGTTTTCCAAATGAGCCGATTGTTGCAGCGATTGTAAAACACATAAAAGACGGATGGATAAAATGAGGGACGGGGGAGATGAATGGGAGATAAGGAGATGGAGGGGGGGGGGAAGGGGGGGAGACGGTGGTGCAGACAGATTGCTGCACTTTTCTGATGTGTAGGGAGACAGAGGGAAGAAAAACAATTTTTCCTGCTTTTCTGCATGTAGCTCTCTAATTAGCATGACAATAGCAACAATAAGGTGACAGGCAGCAGAGTAGGTTATTAGAGTGGCACACAGCAGGGACAGGGGGGCTTATGAGGTTTTAAGCGACGTGAACACACACACACACACACACACACACACACACACACACACACACTCACCCATTTAAAAGTGAATGAAAAAGGAAAATGCAGACAGAGCACAAAATAGGCGCTTGTGCACAGACATTGCAAAAATAAAATGGATTTCAATACAGCCATTAGTACTCAAACAACCATCGCTGCCCCCACTACTTAAACTGCTAGGTTGCTTTAGATCAATACTATGGCTACTAGAAAGGCTATGAATATTATGCTGACCATATACCTACAAATATGTCAATGATTCAAACAACTAATACAAAGTCTAATCTTACATTTTCTTCTACATATATAAGGACACCATCAAGTTAGCCTTGTATTGAGAATTTTGAAAGTCTTATAGTCTCGAAAAGAGTCAAATTTGAACCATGAGGGCCACCAACGTAAAATGTACTTGTAGACAAGCATCCAAGCATCTTTTTTTTGTTGTTATGAAAACCTTTAGGCAAATGTGAAAGGTACTTAAAATATCCTGCCCCCCCAACGCTCCCTTCCTGTTTCACTAGAACGTTTCTGTGAGGCAGAGACGGCAGCAGATGAGTGCAAATATACTTATAGATAGATATAGATATATAGATTCTGCATCAATTTCAAGGTTGGTTCTTTTGGTTCTTGTTTGTCTTTTAAGGCCAAAGAAAATCTTTAATCCAGTTTGTAAAGTCTGCTGATTCTGCTTCAGTTGTTCTCTTGCGACCACACCAAGTTATTGTGTCCCCCGGGCAGAGCCTCCCTGAGTGGGCGACGATGATTCACATAGTTTGTCAATTTGGACACGCGTACATTTTTGCAGTTGGATGTCCCAGAATCTTGAGAAGAAATCCAATACGCACATTAGAAGCCAACAGATTCTTGTCTTTTTCTGTCACACTAACTTTGGGTATTGATAAAGTATTATTATATTGCTAACTGTTGTTGATATTGTTGCTACTAGAACTGTTGTTTTGTACCATCCAATCTTTTTTAACCACTACTGACATTTCTCCACGTCAGATCTGTGACGACAGCAATTACTTCTCGTGCTCCAACTAATCGCACTGCTCCAGCTGCCAATTCTACTTGTGCCTACACCTACACAAACCAATCCAACACACCTGAGCCCTGAGCAGTCAGGGTCAGCCAGCCTGATTAGACTGAGGTTGGTGTGAAGGGACCAGCTGGTGTTTGAGAAAATGGCCTGGAGGAATTATTGACCCATCTCAACTCTCACCCCCTCGCTCGCACATACACACACGCACTCACACACACACACACACGCCACCCTGGGCTGTGACCTGTGAAATTACTGCTTCACTGGTGTGATTTGTTTCTGAGGGGCTCTATCAACTCCTCAATGTGCCGTGAAGGCAGGTGAGAAGAGAGACACAAAGACACGCATGTAAAAGTACACAGTCATTACAGGCATGCAACACAAACATCATTTCATATTCATGGAGCACAGAAAAGTTTTACACCTACTTATTATGTTTAAGTAAGTTGCTTGTCGAGCCAATTTTCTGCTTTTTAGCTATTTCACTGTCAGCTCTTTTGTCCTCTGAAACTAAATTTCAAGGATTTGGCAGTAATTCTTGAATTTATTACGGTACTTTAAACCAGAAAAAATTTGCCTGCCACCAAAAAGAAAGTGCCATAATTACACGTCTGCCTGTCACAGTGAAAAAACAAAAACAAAAAAAAATAATAATTTACTGTGTTGCTTTAGCACTTCTACAAACTGCCTCAATCCTGCTAACTAAAGGTCACAGCTAACATCCAGCATTTAAAGACAATGAGAGAGAGAGAGAGAGAGAGAGAGAGGGAGTCGTCACAATGAATAAGAAATGCACTGCGGTTTAATTCTTAATATGCACGCCACTGAATATTCATGAAGCTAAAAACATCCAATTAACTTTATGAATTATTAATATTCATGATAAAAGCCTATGCATATGCATTTGCTCTTTTATTGTTGGCCTAAGTGCCACCAAACACCAGTGTGTGATGGATTTAAGATCTGTGTGTGTGTGTGTGTGTGTGTGTGTGAGAGACAGGAGGATGGGGAGGGGGTGAGATCTGGGGGGGGGAATGGAGATCTATTTGTCCGCCTGCATGTTTACAATTTAGTTTCTTTGTTGCGACTCTCTCCACTTCCTCCTCCTTGTCAGTAGATTGCTAACAAACGTCTGCATAACAAGGTGTCAGGCCAGCAGAGGAACAGTTACCTCAGAGGGAAAAGAAAGAAACAAATGGTTTCATGGCTTTTCATGGTGATTAAACACCACATGCTTTGTTGTATAAAAAAGGATGTGAGTTCAAGCCGTGTTTCTATTTGGCAAAGATTTCCTCATTTAAACTCCTAAACAAAAGATAAAAGTTTGTATCTGTAACTTTCTTAGACCAATACAAAAGTAAGCTTTATAACAGCTTTAGTAAGAATTTAGAAGCCATAAATGATTTTCATTTTTATTTTTTAAAGTTCCTGTTGTTCGCCACTCTGCACCAGTGTTTAGTCGTAGGTGATAGAGAGTTGTAAACTTTATTAGTGCACAGCTCAGTCAGTCATACATTATGTTTCTTTTCAAAGCCCTTCAATATCATTCAACAAAACCTAAAAGCCTTATTTTCTGAGTATTAATAAAGCCCGCTTCAGTACATGCCCAACATCAGCAGTTGGATTAGCCGAGATCAAAGACCATTTATTCCAGAGGAGGCTGAATGAAACCTGCACCATCAGTCCACACACAAAAAAGTAGGAAAAGGACAACGTCACAAATAGAGTCCTTTTCTTTAGTATGGCAAAAGACACCACTTAACCACTTTTCTGCATTTCAAAGTTGAATTGTGGTTTACTCTTGTGTAACTTATACAATTGCCGAATGTAAAATCTCATATCTGTTAGCACTGATACTTTTGACCACTTAGATGGCTACACACAGACACAGACATGTAGAAAAATAATATCTTGTTATAAACATCTTGTTGAAGAAAAAAAAGCTTGGCATTTAAGTCATGAGAACTGTCGGATCAAAAAGGCTACAGTTTCCAGATATATCGAGGACTAATATAGCAAGGACTCGTCTTTCCTCCATGTTTCTTTTCAAATCTATCAAACAAAAAGCTCCAGTGGATTGCATCAACAGAAATTGTCCTCCGAAATTGCAGAGCTACTTCAGTCTGCTATTTTAGCGCGGTGTTGGGACCAAAACTGAGAAAGAAAGAGAAAATGTTTTATCCGGCTGACTGAGGGATGTAAAGAAAGAGAAAGTACTTGAGGGACAGAAGAAGGGAGACTGTGTTTGACTGAGCGCATGTAGAAAAGAGAGAGAAAGGTGGAGTGATTGAATGAGAAGATAAGAGGAGACCCTGACAGAGAGAGAAAGCAGGAGCGTGAGATAAGCACATGAGACGAGAGATGGACACAGAGAGAGTGCGCGATGGAGAGAGCGAGGCTCTGCGATAACAAATCAGCCATCTTGTTGAACCAGACCTTTGTCCATGAACACACACACACACTCACACACTCGCTCTAATTGCCTCACACAATCACATGAAGTAAACAAGTGGCCGTTCGAGAGGCAGACAGCTGAGCACTGCTCACATGCAGGCCGCCATCAGTGTGTTGTCATGGTAATGGAGCTTTAATCTGACCCAGGATCAACTCCTCTCTACCAACAAGCCTACTGTGTACGTGACACACACAAACACATCCACACAGACACACAGTAGGAGGAAAGGTTTTTGTTCAACACTCACATCTTGTGACAACTCCCTCCAACCGGATGATGTTGGGGTGATCAAACTGTCCCATGATGGAGGCCTCAGACAGGAAGTCCCGCCTTTGCTTGTCCGAGTATCCCGCCTTCAGACTTTTGATGGCCACGTATATCTCCCTCTTTCCCTGAACACGCAGTCGACCACTGCACACCTCCCCAAACTCTCCTACACACAAGCAAACAGACAAAATAAGACTGATTACAACTTAATAAAACATTGTACAATAAATACATGTCTGCCCTTTCTATCTGTTTATTTAAATACAGATTTTCTTTATGCCATGGGGAAAAAAATCAGTTTAACACGTGCTTCAGTGTCAGTGATGAAGAACATGGCTGGACACTGAACTCAAAGAAATCAATACAACTCCAACAAATGTTTTATGTACTTTTCATTTCATCAAGTTTTACAGTTTTTGATTTATTAATAAAATAGTCCACTGCTGCTTTTACTGCCAACTC
Source organism: Labrus bergylta (assembly GCF_963930695.1). Taxonomy (NCBI): domain Eukaryota; kingdom Metazoa; phylum Chordata; class Actinopteri; order Labriformes; family Labridae; genus Labrus; species Labrus bergylta. The sequence goes on from NC_089198.1 coordinate 18,306,640, forward strand.
ACCAGCTCCGATGACTCTCTCTATGCGAATATTGGAAGCATCGATCTCTTTGGCAAAGTCCCTGACAGCCTGGTTGGGGTCTTCGTAGGTGTGAGGATGGATGTAGGTCCTGCTGCCTGGAAGCTTCACTGGAGGAGAGGAAAAGTGGAGACATAGGGCGCAATAAATAAAGGAGATAAATGTTCAAAGTCACATGTTGAAATATAGTCAGCTTTTTCCGAGTGAATGCTTTTCCATTTCTTAAAAAAAAAAAAAAAAAGTTCTCGTGTTGATAGCTTATTGATGCCTCTAATAGAACTGTTGCTGATTTCTACCTGGACATTTAAAGCTTGAGCGTGGGTGCCATGTTTGAGTGACATTACCAATAATTACATAATTGCACACATATCTACTTCTTAAGATGGGGTGTTAAAATGAGTCATTATTTTCACAGGAACCCATAAGGAGCTTTACTCTGCCAGCAAACATTCATGCAAGAAAGTGTGAAATAATGGGCTTTGATGCAGTTTTTTATGGAGATAGCTACGAGGTTTGAGACGTATATATAATGGACACATACTGTTCTTTAGTTCAAGCTGTTTCTGTTACATGGATTATTTCAAGATGTGAGGTGTGAGAATGAATATTGTTTATGAACAAATAGAAATCTTCAGGCACTGGAGTTATTTTTGAAAACCATAGAATTTTATGCCTTCTGTTTGTTTGTTTTGTGGGTGTAACGTTTAGTTTGAAGACAAGTTATATGTGTGTGTGTGTGGGTGCATGAGATGAACATAAACCTTAGATTTACACAACACATCATTCAGTTTGACATATGTGTGTTCTTACCTCGTCCATGTTGGAACTGCATCTTCTCTTCATCAGGGTCCTGCTTGGCTTTAATGTATCCACAGTGCCTGAAAAAGAAATACACAATTGGATCATGGAGCTGTATAAAGTTATATATTTTCCACCACACCTCAACAATGTAGCTTCATAGCACATCTGAGATGTGAGAGCACACATCCTAAATTTCTCGAGTGTGTTCGTGAAATTGCACTCAGGTGTTTTTGTGTTATATTCAATCTGAGTATTTCCAGGAAATGCTGTGCTGCACTGATCACAGCCCTCAGCTGTGTGTATGAACAACGACATATTTCCTTTTTTTCACCCCTACACATCCTCTCCTCTGTATTAGACAAGCCTGGAGGAAGGAAATACTTCTATTCTTCTTCTTTTTCTCAGATTCTATTTGCCAATTCAACGCTTTCCTCCAAGCTTTAATGCCTGAGGTGTAGCGAGTGTGCGTTTGTGTCACAGATGTTCCTATACAGGCAGATCAATGCACAAAAACACCCCTTTCTTTACGCATGTATGGCCCCTCTGGCTGTCAACTGCTACCTTCAATATCATCATGAGTCCAACACACAAACACACACATGCCCTTTTCCCCAACCCCCTGCCTATACACACCCTGGGGCGTGGGTCAGACCCACGATCGAGACACAATATTGACAAATTGATCAACCTGATCCTGCCGTCCAGCTGTGAGGAAGTGTTAAACTTATTCTGTCTTACAGGCCTCCCAGGGGACGGAGCTAGGGTGTGTGTGTCCGTGTGTGTCAGTGTTTGTGTGTATGCGTTATTGTGTTTCACATAGTTGTGCTTTGGCATCATACAATGTTTAACAGCTGTAATCAGCCGTAACTCAGTCCATGAGATTTATTGCACAAACATTTTGGGACAAAAACATAAAATATAAAAGCTGTTTGGTTTAGTGAGCTACTGAGCATGACATAAATAATACACAGCCTTCAATTTTTCGCCTTTTATCCCATCCCCAGCCAGTTTTTAACAGGTAAAACAGTTACCTGTCAGTTTGTCCATCCATCATGAGGATACACTGATTTGGGCATGAACCCAGGCGTTACGCGGATAGACTGTATGTAGGTTTAAAAACTGGAGTGAGACCAATCAAGCTTTATTGATGTAACCCCAAATCACTGCTAAAGTTATCTCATGACACTTAATATGTAGAGCATGTCTAGACCATACTCTGTGTAATATTAGTTGAGACCTGCCTTATTCAACCATGAGTAAGCTGTGTCAAGGAAAAACTTCCCTTTTAAAAGAGAGAAACCTCAAGCAGACTCATTGGTGAACAGCCCTCTGCCAAAACCAGCCAGGAACTCAAAGAAAGAGATGGACATTCAGAGAGGGAGACACACACACACTAACATATAATACAGACTTACAGTATATGCTCAGAATAATAGTAGAAATATAACTAATAGGAGTAACAAAAACTATGAAAATGATAAAAAGTATGGCTGATGATAAATATTTTACAGGAATAAAGAAAAGACAAAGGAAAAATTTGAAAAAAGACAGAGCAGACTAAATAATGACAGAAGAATAAAGAGTGAAAAAGAAACTCAGTAAATGAGCTTGATGAATAAGAGAGAAAGATTGGGTCCCGGCAGGCTCAGTAAATCTAAGTCATTTGGTGTTTAATCCTTGTGTTGATTTTACACAGCTGAATGCATGGCAAAACCCAGACATCAATAGGCTGTCTTGGGAACACACACACACACACACACACACACACACACACACACACACACACACACACACTCACACACAAGGGTAGAGACTGGTTGCTGGTATTTGTGGATAAAGAGGAGGGGGGCTTAATGTTCCTATAAAGGGGAAGTTAGGCCCCACCTGGTTATCAGCTGGGCTCAAGCCAGTCAAACACCAAGGGACTATCATTACCCCCTTGATACACACACACACACACACACACACACACACACACACACACACACACACACACACACACACACACACACACACACACACACACACACACACACACACACACACACACACACACACACACACACACACACACAGACAGTGCTCTGGGGCATGTGTTTAGAACATATGGGGAATGGGGACATGGGTCACACCTCTGCTCCAACTGTGATAATCCCATGGGAGTGCGCGCACACACACACACACACACACACACACACACACACACACACACACACACACATACACACACACACACACACACACACACACAACCACCCACAAACACATGTTATGCAAAACACTATGTTTGAAACCCTTTCCCCCTCACTGCTGGGTGTGTATCTGCCTTATAGTGTGTGTGTGTGTGTGTGTGTATGTGTGTGTCTCCATGGGTGCATGGCAGCATATGCGGGAGTGTGTCTGATGGGAAATGAACACATTTCCATAGTAATTACAGAGCGACTCATTTCTCCTCTCCAGTTAGAAGTGTCATGAATCATTAGCGCTGCAGTCTTAAACATGGTACCAAACCTGACATGGCTATGGCTTTTGTTTCCCCCTGACAGCTGTGTCTGTGTCTGTGTGTGAGTTTGAAACAGATATAGTATATAATATCTTCAACTTAATGCAGCTGACCTGTAATCCATCTAGTAAGGACTCTGGGGCTGGAGTCAGGGGGACAAAATGTTAGCCTTTTTCTGAACACATCTGTTCTGTTTTCAAAACTTTAAAATGTGTATATTTCCCACATCTAAAAGCAGTAACATGTTGGTATTGGTGCAAAAGCAACAGATCGCCATAAATAGTCATGGGGAAATCATGCATTAACATGTGTTTTTCTAATTTGCAGTTATTCCATGTTTAATGATTCAGCTGCTGTTTTCAAAAATCATTACAGAACACATGCTGAGAGTCAACCTTGTTTTCCAAAGAAAATGTTAATTAAGAACTAATGTGCATTCGCAAGTATGTGTTTGCAAATTATGCTGCTTTGATTAACACACAATCACTTATTGTTCCTAACATATCCACTAATGTCATCTAAAGCATTTGTTACATTTTAAGAGTTCTGTTTAGGCACTCAAAGCTGAGCATTATGACTAGAGAATGATAGATGATGGTAGTGTTATGTAAATCATATTTAAGAACATGAATGTTCTTTAACCGTGACCAGATATGTTCTCTAAAGTGCGACTCCCTGTCCGCTGCCTGCTGCTAGTGTATGCGTGTGTGGTTTGGCAACTTGATTCTGAAGCCAACAAACAGAATAGGACTTTGAAACTCCTGAGTACCTCAGTGGCTTCACACTTGCACAATTCTTGTTCCCACTTTGTCTCCAAAAGTTTGGTTTAAGTTTAATTCAAAATCTGTACTCACTTCCATTTTTCATCACTTACTTTCTGTTGGTTTATTAGGCCTTCATCCAAGCCCCCCAAAACAATTATTTCACGATGTAACAAACATCACCTGTTTTGTTGCCAGCAGAGAGTGTAATGTAAGTCAGAGCTAATAAATAAGTTTGTCAGCAGTATCAGCGGAGTACTTGGTAGCTCAAGTCAGAAACTGTCTTGGGGAGGAAAACTGAGCAGAACATTCACTCGTTTTTTGCAACTAGTCACATCCAGTCTTGTTGAGTTGTTAGTTGCGATCGATTCGGTTGCCACATGAGCATTCACAGGCTGTTTTGCTGGAGCAGACTTCATAATGAGATACAGTTGTACTCCTGCATTGCCACTGGCTGCTTCTTTCTGCAGCTGTACTGCAGTGTGAAGTTAGCACTATCTGTCACAGAGGGAGGAATCATTGTTCCATTTAGCTGCCATCAAATCGCACTACACTCTGCAGTTTCATCCCCCCCCCACACACACACACACACACACACACACACACACACACACACACACACACACACACACAGCTATAGAGTCATGCAGATTTTAAGCACACACACCTGGAACAATCACGCAAAAACACACGCTTTAATGGAGTACGATATCACTATCAGGCCGGGGCTCTCACCTTTCTCTCTACCTCTCTCTGTTCCACTTCAGTGAGGACAACAGGCTATCCCTGTCCTCCAAAGCCACACATTCCACATTTGCATATCAATTTACTTTTTAATATAATACTCTGTCACTTGAGACCCATTTTTCATTCTGCTAGCGAGCTTCCACCTTCACACAACTCCATCCATATATTACCATCGCTGTAGCCCCTCCTCCACACTTTCCTCTCTCTTGCTGCCCTTTATCTCTCCAAGGTGTTATATTCTTTCTTAATGCCTCCTTTAAGTAAAAACATTCCCTTGTCCAATAACCCATATCCCCTTTTTCTGTTCCTCATGTTTCCATCCATTTTATCCTCGTTCCCAAAAGGCCCCGTGCTCTGCTTGCTTTTTTCTTTGCACTGTTTTTTGTACAGAAAAGGATGGATACTTAGAGGTGGAAAGAGGGGGAAAAAAAGAAGAGAGGTGGAGAGGGAGATGGCTGAAGAGAGTGCTGACAGGCAAGAACACACAATGGGGGTCCAAGCCTGCATACCAACTAACAAGCAATCAGATGGAGGGGGAGAGCACGGGGAGAAGGGGGAGGCACTCATGGGGAGAGTAACTCGAAGGTTAACATAGAGAAAGCAAAGAGGAATAAAAGGAAGTCGTACTACGTGGAAAAAGAGCTTAAAAGAAAGGGAGTAACGAATGGAAAGAAAGAGATTTAAAATCTGAACAATATGAACGCTGGCTTGCGAAAAGAAACACGGAGGAATGGAGATATTGAATATTGGCTGCATAGATCAAGGATTAAATACGATGGTGGAACAACAAAGTGTTCCCAACAATTGGCTCATTGCTCCACCCTGAAGGGGAGTTCGAGAAAAGGAAAAGAGAGTTGATGGACAGATTAAGAGCAGATGACAAAGAGGAAAGTGTCAGTCAGCGGTATGGCTGCAGGACTTGTCCTGATTAATCGTGAAGAGAGACAAAAGGAACAGCCTGTCAGTGCTTCAGTTAAAGTGGTCTGAGTGAGGCAGTATACTTGAAATAAACCGTTTAGAAACTTTAAGTCTTAATACCCTTTAGTCTCTTAGTTATTCAGACGAAATCAAGCAAGCTGGATTCTTTCCCAGTTTGCATTTCAAAGGAAAACAACTCAGGGGCAGGTCGCCAAGGCATCACAAGGCGAACTCAAGACAAGTAAAACCACAACACAAGACAAACACTCAGATTTAGATAGTTTGCTGATGGCTGCAGAGCACATGGAAGTCAACTCACATGAACAGGATGAAAACTGAACTTTAGACTGCATTCCTGTCAGGTGAGAGCTAGATGTGCAATGACTAGAGTCCAACATTACACAACAGTAGATAAAGAAGACGTGTCATTCACTAAAACCTCGTCCTTGTTTTTTTAGGGAGAAATTTCGCAAAACATATTTCCTTCAGGTCATCAGGATGATTTACTCTGTCCTCTGTATTACCTCAGCCTTGACTTCCACATTACACATCCTTTGCACTCCCTACATATTTCTCATCACATTAACACAATCATCACTCACTTGTATACACCATGTTACTGGTTACCGGTTTGAATTTGCATATAAGCAGGAACAGAAGCCCTACAACGACACTTACACGGTCTTTAAACACATGCAGCCTCAAGAGAATGGCATCCTGTATTTTAAAGCACATGTTGTGTAGCAATGTGGCAAATTGAGCTTTGAACACAGATTACCGGTATAATCTTAAAGGTTTTACAAAATTGTAGACAAGGAAGTTTACCACGTTTTTCTAAAATTGTCTCCATTATGCCTAAAGTTTTTGATGGTCTATTAGCCTCGAGCTCTGTTTCTGCTTTATTTTCCACCTCACCCTAACTTTAGGCTTTAAAGACTGTGAGACAACTTGCTCTGTGCGGAGTCTCATTTGCTTTGATTATTGAAGCAATACTCAGTGAATCTGATGTTGCTTTACAGTGCTGCGTGGAATCCAGAAAATGGTTCTGCACTCGCTAATTCAAGCATTGACTGTATTAGAATAGCAACTCTGATGTCGCCCTTTTGTATCAGTACTATATATTTATCTGTAAATGATGATGATTTTAATTGCTCTGTTATCAAACATTTAACATTAAAAATTAATTTGAATAAAGACATTATAGACATTTTTTTTCCCCTTTGCAACATGCTGCCAACACATCTGTTTATACAGTAAGTTGGGCATTTCAGTATGGGGGATTCTTGAGTCTTGCAGTAAGCCTCAAGTGACCATTCTTGGAACTGCAGTTTGTGGCACTTCAGTGGTGGCTTCTTTTTTTCTGCCCTGGAGGATGTTACTTAATAAAGTGCCATTAAAACCTACAGTTCCCAAAAAGTTATTCTATAAACAGTGACTGCTGGGCCACTGGAGACAAGAAGGGAAGAATTGAGGGGGTGTAGCTTACTTAAGCCAAGAAAAAAGAGGGGGGAATGAAAACAAAAAGATTAGCTTGATTATGCACTACAGGAGAGGAGAGAGAAGTAAATATTGATGGTGCAATAACCTTGAAACAAAGTGGGAATAGGAAAGTGACCAAACAAAGCTGTTTGTGGACGATGATGTGCTGGTGACAAGAGGAGATATAATGAAGCGATGGAGTGAATAACCTTGGATTAATGTTTACCTGAGATGTGAAGAAAGCTAATAAAGTGTGCGGAGCTCTCTTAGCTCCGTGGTTGTTTTATATGACCAGCCACCTTTTATTGGATTAGAGGCCGGCTGCCGGCTGAGAGACGAGAGCAGAAATTGATACACTTAGAGACATGGAAAAGTCAGCGCGGTTCATTCATACATTAACATACCATGTTTACTCTCCTTTTACTCCATTCTTTCCTTTCACGTTCACTTCCTTTCTTTCCTCTGCTCTTTCATTTCCTACCGCTCCACCTCATTTTCCCTCTGCTAATCAGAACTACTGAAAATGAAATCAGTAAATCATTAGTCACCCCTCCGGCATGACACAATGAAATGACATCTATCTTTTTTCTCCTCTGCAACCCCACCTCGCTCTCTCTCTCTCTCTCTCTCTCTCTCTCTCTCTCTCTCTCTCTCTCTCAGACACAACACACACACCCTGCTGTGGGTATCTGCTCCCATCATTACTCATGATAATGGTGATTCCATTTAATATCAAGCTATTAAATGCAAATAATTACTTTGGAAAAGAAATCAATGGATTAAATTCACTCATTATTTCACAGCAACATTAGGCCTCGTTCACCAACCTGGAGAGCAAAACACATTCACTCATAAACTATGAGGTTCATCAAATCTGGATAATTAATTAAGAGTCAAAACAGCATGACAAAACAACAAACTGGCAAACAGAATTGTCTGGGTGATGTAATGGAGAGCGTTCAGGAACAGAAGTGAGTAAAAGCTCTCATTCTTGGCCCCTCTCTCTCTCTCTCTCTCTCTCTCTCTCTCTCTCTCTCCCGTCTTGGCCGAGTCTGGCACCGGCTCAGCACTCTCTGACCACACTGCAAAAAGATTTACTCAGCTCGGGCTAATTATTAGGAAGGGGAAATGATTAGCCGAAGAGTTATGACTAATAAATCTGTCCATGTTTCATTAACACCCCTGTTTGGAAACATTTCATTTAGCTCCTGCTCATTAAAGAGAGTGGTAATGAAAGGAAAGGAGAGAAGAGCAGAGGAAAGGACAGGAAGGAAAGGAAATGAAGACGCTTGTCTGTGGTAATTGGTATAATGTAGCAATTTTTTTAAACAGCCTGGTAAAAAGGTCAAATAGGAGAAGATTGAAAAGCGGAAAAGAAGACGCAAAGGAGCGTGTCATGTGTTTCGTTATGTAAAGTGTATCTTTATATTTGCAAACAGATCAGTGTGAAGCTCATTCCCTTAATGATGCTACATTACTGACACGACCTGATTAGGTCAGGATCGTAAATGGTTGCACCTGAGTGTGTGTATCCTACAAATCTGTTCTAATGTGCTAAAAACTTGAATTAGTCTAATGTTTTCGGGACATTTCTGCAACATCTGCTCATCTGCATAAAGCCTGTGTGCGATATAGCTTTGCACCTGCGGCAACAAGCTCTTATTATTGCACTTGTTTGCAGGCTTCTTTCTAGGTTTTTTTTGCAGACGAAGCTGTATTTTAGCAACATCCTTCAGCTCTGCCGCATTAATTGAATGCACAGGCATCCGAGGAACACATACAAATCTGTCTAATGATATTAAACACACATCATTTCGTCGAATGCGTGCACACACACACCTTCTCAATCTGGCAGATTGGTGTACACAGAATCTCCTTGCAGCCAAATCATTATTAGCACTATCATCAAGTAAAACAGACCAACACCACCCACAGGGAATGGGCTAGATCGGATTATTTTTACCCCCACCAAATTCACCATGAGAAGCATTTGGCAAACATTGCTCTATCATTTGTGTCTAAGTTAGTGAATTTTCCCTATTTCTGTTATTTTGCTGTGCATAACGAAGCTAAAAAGCCCTTACTGTTAGTCTTTGGTTTTTTTTAAATTTCAACTTCTTACAGCTTCTTTGAAATCCAAACAAGCACGCACACACACAAATATTCTCCCGCTTTTTTACCCTCAATTAGTGCTCTACAATTTCTTCGCAAGCCTCTTTTCCTCGCTAGCTCTTAACTCCACTCCAGCATGTTTTCATGAGCACATGCTTCCCTCCCACCCTCCCTCCCCCCCCCTTTTTTTTTTTCATCCTTCCTCTCCTCATTTGTGTCATTAAGTTTTTAAGAATAACCCTGGGCTGCATAACAGATGCTGCGGAGGTAAAAGAGCTTACGTGCACAAACACACACACATCAACAGGACATGCTATTGTGTTAGAAAGGCAGAGCTGTTACCGCTAGCTATTAGCGACACCGAGGCGTCTTTCTGCTAGAATTAGCCATGTTAATGACATCTCACTCTCCTGCATTGCGTTTTCTTTCTGCCTTTAACTCTTTATAGTTAAAAATTCCCTTCAGAAAAAAAGGTTGTTTTTATCCTTTAGAAAAGTAGGAACGTCTCTTGAAAGTTTAGAGAAAGTGAACCATCAAAGGTTTCTGTTGCTGTTAATATTAACCTTGTTCAAAGACAAACTGAAAAGCCGTACATCTTATTTTGCAATAAGCATCAAATGAATCACTTATTATTTTCAGGTTTTCAAACATTTTCCTTAACAGATTGCGGCTCTTGACTCCCTGCTGAATATCTCCAGCTCTGACAACAGATATGAAGTCAGACTTTGAGATACATAACAGATGAGACGGCTAAAAAAAACAACAACAACAAAAACAGGCCTCACATGGATTAAACAACTTCCCGCTGACTTCTCAACAAAACTCCCACATTAAAAACATAGAAAGACACACGGGATCTGGCACATAACCAAAGCCTGCAGCTACAGGGAGAAGAAGATAGTTGTAAGACTGGAGAATCATTAGACTGCAGACAAAAGAGAGAGACACACACACACACACAGAGGCTGGGAGGCAGAAGCTGTTTAACAAGGAGTGAGAGAACTCAAGGACCAAAAGGGGAGGACGCATTTTTGAGTGAAAGGCCATCTGCTGAATCCACGGCTATGCCAGTCGCTCGCTAGCTTCCCATTGCTCGCACCTGCCAGCCTGCCAAAGCACCCTCATGAGAACAAAAGCACCAACTTCACACACACTCTCGCACACATGCACTTGCGGAGCAAGTATTGCAGTAATGGCACGCACACAGCAATAACTGGTGTGATTTGTCAGCGGCGTTCTGCGTCTGAGGACATTTTTTCATGTTTTCCCTCCTGCGGTAACAATAGCATAACAGCACTTTGTTAAACGAGAACAGGACAGAACAGAATGGCCTGCAAATCAGCCCGTTTATGAGGCGTAGCTGCTCAGCATCCTGCCAGCAAAGGCTGCTGGGAGAGTGTGTGTGCCACTGTTATAGTGTGTGTGATTGAGGAGGAGGGAGACTGTATGGGCATGCAGTTATTTCATATTTCGGTGATAAAAGAAAATCTCAAAATATGGTCATGATTGTAGATTCGGGAGGTTGAGCTTGGTTGTAAGACACGTATAAATTCCCAGCAGCACTTCACTCCTGTGATTATTGGGGGAAATGATTTAAACAGCTGGCATTTAGGGAGAAAAAAAAAGAACCTCACATCCATCTGGTGGGAAGCCATCGAACCAGGGCATACTCTCAGGTTCACTCTCAATCCCAATTTAATCTCTGTCCACTGAACTGGTCGCTTTCAGCAACGACATCTGATTCTCGATACAATTTAGGCTTTCATACGAATGTAAAGAACAGGACAGGAAATTAAAGCAGGAGAGGCAAAAACAGGAAAAAAGAGGAGAATGCAGAAGCCGAGAGGAAGCTGAAAAGAATGAATGATTGACAGATGAGATGGATGAAAAGAAGTAGGAGGTATGGACCAATCTTTTTTTTCTTTAGATTTCCCCAGTTCCTCCAAAACCTGAAGTATGACTCTCCTATTGCACCTTACAGTGCAATCGCCCACACATCATCTTTCCTTGTAATCTACCTTTTCATCTTTTTGTACCCTGCACCGCTCCCTTTTTCTCTCTTCTCCTCCTCCTCTCTTTCAATCTTCCTTTATCTTCACCTCTTCCAAGCCCTCCTCTTCCTCTTCCTCCTCCTCCTCTTCTCTATCACTTCCTCTTTCACACCATCCTGAAGTGTAGCTCTCTAGTGGCACTAGCATATTTCAGATGAAACCCCCCCCCACCACAAATACCTTTTCACTTCAGTCTATCATTCTCGCTGCCTATTTAATGTGATCTCATTTTATCCTCCACTCGTGTCTCTCTTATACCTCGCGTCTGTCCATCTTTCTCCCCCCTGAGCGCCCTCTTTCTCTCTCCTTCTCCTCCTCCTTTATCTCCTGTGATGCAGCTTTGATCCTTGCCTCGTTCCCCAGTTACAAGCACTCTCCACCTTTGTGCACACATGCACACATTTGACAGATGCACAGATGCTGTTTAATAGAAAGCAGCAATCAGTGCTGCTTCCTCCCGAGTGTCCCCAACTCTAAAGGTAAGAGAGATAGATAGAGACACACTGAGAGGAAGAGGAAGAGAGAGACGTGGAATTGATGGCGGCACATCGACCCCTCTGTAGAACCTAGTTAACACCTCTCCAGCCTGTGAAACTTGATTAGTTGAGTGTGTTTCATGTGTTCATCACGCGCCACACTTAACAAGTTGTTTTGTTTTGCCTCTTACACTCACAACCTCATAATTCCCCTCTGATCCAAATAAGGTTGATGTGTTCCTGTGTGTGTGTGTGTGTGTGTGTGTGTGTGCATGCGTGGGTGTGTGTGTGTGTAACAAAGGACCGTCTCTGCTGATTACATCTCCTAGTCAATAGTGAATAGAGCACTCAGCCTGATAAGCAATCACCTGAATCAATACTAATGTTTTCAGTGTGTGTACATCAGTGTGTGTATGTTAGCATGCATGTGGGTGTGTAGTTTTTTTTTAAACATGTGCCTAATCTACTCTGAGCTTATAGAGTACAAACATATAGTCACAGGCACGCTAAATCACAGATACCTGTCATCCCCTTCTCTCCTCTGTACTCTCATTTCCTTTCCTTTCTTCTAATCTTGCGATCACTCCTTTCCTCCTTCCTCTCTTTTCCTCTCCTCTCGTCTCCTCTTATTTCCTTTGCTCTCCTCTTTTCCCCATTGTTGTCTCTCTTTCTTCTTCGTCCGGAGAGCCCTCTCCTAACTTCTATCCTTTCATCTTCTCACCCTCTCACAAATCCGCAATCTTTTATTTTCCTTCCTCCCTCTCATCTTCTTCCTCTCTTCTTCTGGCCTTCTTTGAGACGAAGCATTAACAGCAGCCTAACCTTCAAAGCAAGTGATCATAGGGAGTCTGTGCTCTTCACACACAGAATAACACAGCCTTTAGTTCAACTCTGGCTGTAGTAGAAATGTCAGAGTCGCAGGGCCCTGTGTGTGGCACGCTAACGCACACGTATCCTTCAGAGAGACATGAAGTGGGAGGTTCGGCTCTGTGTTCTTATGCATGTTTACCCTTGTGTTTATGCAGAGTTGCACATGTACGGCATATTTAACACACCCTCCAAGAAGTGGGGATTGTGACACACACACACACACACACACACACACACACACACAAATTCAACCAATGCAAATGCATTCCTTGCAAAATGGCAATTTAGTCAAATCAGAGTAACCTTTCGGGATATTTAACCCATCACCCTTTTCCCTGCTAGCATCTTCATACAAGAAACCGAACGTTCCTCCGTGTTATCAAAACTTAAACGCCCGTAGTTTGACAAAGTTGTATGAACATCTGACGTTCTGATTCTATCCTTTACTCTAAGATTGAAAAGTTAATGCTGTAGACATCATTTGTTTTGGCTGTGATGCAGACAGTTGTGTCATTCTGCTGAGACTTGTCAGAGTATTTTCAGATCCTCTTTACAGTGAGTTTATAGTAATACATCCAATACTTGATCTCTTCTTGTTTATATTAATCCACTTTTCCATGGTGAAAACAATAGGCAATCAATTTAACAACTTTGTGTGGCCTCAGGTTGAGTCTTTTGACCAATCAGAGGCTGTGTTTGTCAGCACCGATCTCAAAAAGGAGAAAGTACACCAAGGTATGGAATCAACTAAATGTAATGTAACTTGTAGATTCTCCTTTTATATGGAAAGCATTGTGATGCACAGTATTCTATGGCTTTTTACTGTAGCTGTATGCACCTTTTCTTTTTTTTTTTACTAATGTTTTGGCCTTCTGTTTGGTGTCATGACAATAAGACACCCACCCTAGTATTATCAGGAGACCACCCACTGGCTCAGTAAAAAGATAGCTTTATCGGAGCTGTGTATATGGAAATTGTTAAAGGGGAAAAAGCCTCATAAAATCACAGCATGCGTTTACATCTTTATAAAAAAAAATAGCTACCCCAAAATCAGGCATTTTAGTCAGCAACAATCACAAAGAAACCCCTGTGGGGACTGATTAACCTGAGTGAAACTTCACCTGTGCTCTGCCTCATACTGTGGTGCATACAGCTTCTACTGATTATGTAAACAAGAAGTTTGTGTGTCTTTACCTTCCGCTGACAACGAAGCAAGTCACAAGGAAGACTAGGAGAACGATTCCCCCAGCGATGGACACAGCCAGAATGGTGGACTGGTTTGGGTCCCCGATAGCAAAAACATCTATAGAGAGAAAAAAAAGGGGAAAAGATTAATTTACAAACACAAAGGAGGACAGAAAGAAGCCAAGTGGGCTTTCTGCAGTAGAGGAAAGAAGAGTAAATGAGGAAAGGAGTAAAAAAGACAGCAAGGTGAATGTGGCGGGGGGAAGAGGGAGAGAGAATGAAATATGATGGCGATAGAAAAGAAGATAAAAGACAGAGGTTGAAGGAGAGGGAAAAAGAGCGGGCAGCAAATGAGTAAAAGAGAGAGAGGGAGGTGGATTGAATAGTAAGTGAGGTCTTTGATGAAAAGCGCTCTCCCTCTCTGCATCGTCTATGAGGCTATGAGAGTGGACGTGAAAGCAATTCCCATTCGGCCACGCTGTCCAAATGGATATGTTAACATTGCATATAACAAGGCTGCCGCCGAGAACTTTCTGCAAAGATGCATCGATTTTTACGCCACACCAATCAAGCCATTACTCAAAACAAATGCCCCATTTATCTGGCTTAGTTAAGCACGAGTGGACGCGTGTGTCTGAGCTTGTGTATGCGTATATGTGTGGGTCGAGGAGGCAAACGAATGCCCCCAGGCGGGCTCAGATACACATTGATCTCTTATTACATTTACAGGCACACACGTAGCCACCCTTCTTTCACGATCAATATGATTGATCTGATTGGATAACCTTGATATGATGGCTACCGGATCCTGTATTTTACAGCATTGAACTTGAATTTGAAACTGCTGTTTGAAGACTTGGAAAAAAGCTCTATATACACAAGTCATAGTCAACATGGGTCCATAAGTTGCAAGCAGATATCTAAAGGTTTTCAACAGATATGATACATTAAAAGGAAACCCATCTGTCTAATAAGGGCTCGACATTATAACTGGCCCGCCGGCCCGGAGGAATGATTGACAGAGTCCGGGCTAGTTGATTGCACGTTCAGCTGGCCCCCTCGGGCCAGTTAAAATTCTGCCTGAAAAAACATAAACTGTAACATGTTCTCATTTTCACAGCGCTTTCCTGTCATACCAGTGTTTTGTCAGTAAATATTTTTAAACGTTGCGCTAATAACTGCTACAGCATCAATGTATCATAAGCGCTCGTGCGTGCGCTTGTGTGTCACAGTTGAAAGGCAGCCGACTGCTTCACTGCTGTCCCGCCCTCGAGCGTTCATCACTATTCTCGAATTGTGCACTCGCACACAGATTTTAGAACAGGTTTTCTCTAATAAAAAACATGTTTGGTAAAACGGTTTTAAAACCATCAGATCCCGACAAAAGCCGAGCTTGAATCAGCATTCAAAGGAAAAAAAATCACCGGAAGAGTCGAGAGTGACAGCAGGGCATGACGTAAACAGAAGGGAGAAAAGTTTCAGCCACAGTGACAGACAGCTGAAGCTGGAACACGCTGCAGCTAAATTTCCCCTTAAAGTTAAAGACTAGATCCTGTTAAAGGTAAAAGTTATTCACAAAGCATCTTAGCCCTTAAGAGAGCTCCTAAAGTAAAGATCTAAGGATGAAGAGTTTCTCACAGAGAAGAAAGAAGGAGAGAAAGGTGATCATAACAATACCAGCTCTATCACATCCTCATATTAATATCAATCAGATTAAGTAGACTCTTACAGTTACCAGCATGGTGAATAAACAAGAGCACATGAATATAATAATTTTACAATTAGAGCTCAACTAATTAAATCAAAGTTATAATTTACTTATGCATCAGAATGGTTCAAGAGTAAATTAGTGACTGTTATTTTTAGAATCAAAAGTAATGTTCCTGGGCCAGCGGTTACAATGGTTGGGCCAGCGATCCTTGCGCCACTGGCAAACTTTAAATAATTTCAACCCCTGCTAATACTTTTGATTACTGAATGATTAGAAGGCTGATGTGTTCCTGTTGTATGCTGCACAGATAATCTATAACGCAGTGCTTTACATTTACTGATTTATCCCCCTCCGCCTGCCTGTCTGGGAATCAATGTTCTCTTTGAAGAGCACATTACGGGGCCTCTAAAGCAGAAAGTCCCCGAGCACATAATGAAGTGATAATGAAAGTGGGTGACAGCAAACTTAAGGAAGGGGACGCGTAACAGGGAGTTTAAAAAACATCATGACAGTGATACAGAACAGTCTGAAAACATGAAATGAGATATTGGAGATATCTTTGTTTTAATGATGCTTTGTGGAAGGTTTCGTGAGGTTCAAACCATGCAGATATTCACTAGTGATATACCCAGTCGGAACATCAGTCCCCGAAGTGCAGTTCTGTATCTTGTTATAGTTCCTTCATTAGGCGCAGAGAGTGTAGGTGGGGTGAGTGAAGCAGTAAACAGTATTCTCTCTCTCATTTGATGCGTGCTTCTGTATTATGTAACTACTCAGGAATACAATGACTGTGTAAAGTGGCAGCTTGGGTCTTACTAATGTTTGAACTTCATACAGAAAGATTCATATTTTTTATTTAAACTGATACATTATCTCACCTTGTGTTTTCCTTTACACAAATAAAGACATTTCTACCACAAATTGGTGCATAAAAATACTCAAAAATACAGGAAATACAGGTTTTGATATGTCCCGACTAATGATGGATGAAACAAATGCACCCCCTGATTTTGGCAGTGGGATTGCTGTTCGAAAAAACGAAGAAAAGAAGAATCCAGATAGTCAATCTGTGTTTTTTCATTCTACTCATGGGTGTGTTTCATTATTTTGCCAGGTACATATTTCTTGTACTCTGCAGATTTTGCTCCGCTCATTTGTGTAAATCAAAAACGGCACAATCCAGGAATGCTAATCTTGTTTTGTCATTGTGGAATTGGGGTGTCTCCTCTGGCAGTCAATGACAATTTCAAATCTCTGATTCAGATACGTTCATGACAACTCGTGAGGCTGTGAGCTTTTTTCTGTCTGACAACAGAACTGATGTGAGCTATTTTATAAGCAATGCCGTGGATTGATTGAACCCACAGGAGGGATGAATCAGGCTCTCACTTATCTATGTTATGATATCCTTCTCCTTCTTTCTCTGCAGTCTTTTTTTCGCTTCTTGTTAGCGTTCACCTCTAATTAAGATAAGTAGTGGCAACACGGGGGGGGATTGCTTTTAAAGAACTAGCTTGTCACCATTTCTGTACAGCTACTGCCAACTATTCTAATTTTGTGCTGAAAACAAAACAGATGGAACAGAAAATAGCAATCCAATTACACAGAATGAAGAGAAAAGACTGAAAAGAAAGCAGCTCATTGGGACATTATTTTTAATTCTTGCCCTAACCTTCGTGGCTGGTTTCCAGTTCGATCTCTCCTCCGTAGCTCCCGTAGCCCCCATCTGTTCGAGCCCTGACCCGGAACACGTAGGTGGTCCCCGGCTTCAGCCCGTCCACTGTCATCATGTTGGAGCGAGTCTTCAACACGGTGTAGTTCTGCTCCCGCTGATTCTGAACGGAAGGAGAAAATGAGAGAACTCAATTCTGAGTTCGCTGGATAAGAGTAAAAGTCAGAGGGATAAAGTGGTTGAGGATAAGAAGGCTGAAGTAATAGATTTATTCTAAAGGCTATATAAGGAGCAATGAACTTTGGTATTGAAAGCAACAGGAAATAAAAAAAAAAGGAAGTCTGAGAATAATAGAAAGCTCAAACGGTTTAATTTAAATGTCTCCAGGGGCCGTGTCTGCCTCGCTACATTTTCATTTGTTCATTGCTGGAACATTTGGTCGCATTTATACATGAGCATCTGTCAAGAACCAAATCTTATCCTCTTTACACTTGGGGGCAATATGTGGTTACTCCAGTCCCACTTTGCCTCTTTGCTTGACTACCTTGTAGGTGTGTGCGCTAACAAATAAGTAGGAGGATGAATAAAGAATAAGTGTTTCTGTCAGTGAGCTGATTCCCAGCAGAGAGAGGCTGAGACCCTACCTAATAGAAGACACTCTACAACGTGGATTAACACTATTTTACTGCTAATTCCCACCATCATGCACACACACGCACGGAGGCTTAATTTCATCACCTTGTTTTACAAGGTTTGTTCAACAGATGTGTGCTTAATTGGCTTGGTGTGAGCAGTAGGGGAGAGGTTTGGGATGATGGAGAGGCAGGCAGATTGGAAGACAGAGAGAGAGAGAGAGAGAGATGTTTGTGATGAGCAAGTCATTACAGACGTGCCCTAAGGCTAAACTCACATCCTACAGTCCCAGACAACACGTAGAGTAAGAGAGAGGAGAGAGACATGTTGCATTTAGAGCGATGCCCCAGAAATAAAAAGAAATTGTGGTTAAAAGAATAGTGCGCTTTTGAAGGAAATTCTGTATACTTTTCAATCCTTGGAAAGACGTGGACAGGAAGGCTGGATTCAGATGGAAACAACTAGCATGGCTTCTCTAAAGGTCAGAAGTCCCTCCTACCAGCGCCTCCACTGCTCACTTAACATTTTTGTTTTGCTCTTTTACGAGTTAAAAAGTTACAATTTCATTTTGTCCAAAGCAACGTACATCTAAGAGTAAGTTCAACCCAAGTGAGGATCTAAAGAGGGGGAAACAACGTTAGTCAGCGCTAACAAACAGCTTTGAGTTTAATGGTGCTGACAGGCTTTGTCACTAATTTTTACATTGAGAAACATTGATAGGATACAAAGGGTGTTTATTAATCTGAGATTCATTTTAAACACACTAATGTAGAAACTGTATCTATTCATGATTACTATTTTAAATGTGTAGCTCTCTCTTTTGTCTCAACCGTTGTTTTCATGCGATGGTATCATCAATACAGCAATTATTGAAACAATGATTTGAGATCATTTTTAACCTTTGCACAAGCAAATTGATAATTTTATCAACTGGCTTAGTGGCTACTATACATGTGCTTAAACTGATGTTACTGTACATTTTTACTTCATTTTAGCTTGCAAAAACACAATCTTCATAGGTTATAAGTCTGGATATAAGTCTAAATCAGGTTTCTGTATCCCCTGTGTGACCTTTTTGATATCCTGGCAAATCCGTCCCATCAGCCCATGTGTTGATTTGAAGGAAAATGCTGCAGCTAAAGTAAGCTTTCTTGTCCGTCTAAAAATGTTCACACGTTCTTCCCAAGACACTGCTCAGAACTTCCCGACTGTGACGTCACCTTAATGTGAAACTATTCCTCTGAAAGTTGTACCACGGTGTCACTTTTTTTCTTAATAGTTAGACTTGACAGCTGAACTGATCTTTAAGCACAACAATTGTTGGACAGGCCCTTTAAACATGACTGTGCGTCTTTGTCACCTTCTCGTAGTAGATGACCTCATACTCCACGATCACTCCGTTGGGTCTCTCTGGACCCTGCCAGGCCAAGGTCACGCTGTCCTTGCTCCGCCTCTCCTTCAACACCACGCTCACTGTAGCACACAAAGAAAAGGACGGGGAAATGATGAGAAACAAAGACACAGTCAAGTTCAACCACATGAAAAAAAGTCACAAAGAGAGAAGGCTGTGAGGGCAGAAAGAAAGAGTGTGGATAGATCCCCTCTGTGCTATAATGAGAACACTTGTGACAACTTGCTAATTAGAGAGCTTACGAGGTGATTTATACATGTGTGGTCACAGCGTTCGATGTGTGACCTGTGTGTACGATCTGTGTGATCTGATTAGGATTCAAATGTTAAAACTTCCGAACCCTGCAACTGATCCCCAGCTCCCTGCACACTGGAGCACATAATTGTGTCGTACTGCTTCTGCATGTAAAAATGTGTGACATGTGACGCTAGTTAAGTGTAGCACATGTCACATCTTAATGAGATGAACAGCCTTCTGCACCCTCCTCTGTCACACACACACACACACACACACACACACATAGAACAAGAAGTGTTAGTCACCACCCTGTCATATGCACTTGTTCTGCACAGATTTCCCCCAAATCGCACACCATGAGAGAGGCACACATGATCATGTGTGTAGGCAGACGTGCCGGGGCGTCGTCAGAGTGATGCAGTCCAGGCGTGATTCTGCAGTGATATTATGATTTACAGTGATACAGATTTGTTTTCCTCCACAGAGGATTTTGTTTTCTTATTAGTATTTAAATGTTGATACAAGTAAAATCCTGTAGAATCATTTTGATGGCCACAATTCAAATCCTTAAACACCGTGCCTCACATAAAAATAATACTCTACAAGAAGCTTTTGAGTCTAGATGTCAGATACCTTTTTTTTTTCATTCCCATACTGAATATGGTTACCTGAATATGCTTAACAGCCAATACCAAGAAACAGATATCAGCGTAAGAGTTTAAAAGAGGTGGATCATACTGGCGATATGTGATATGACTGATATCTTTGTTGTATGTTGGCTCAGAGAATGCATGACAGACGACTTTTTATTTGATGGTTTTACGGTCATTCAAAGCAAAGAAAGGAATAATTACACTTTAAATATGGTGTTTATTGTTAAACTACTTTACGTCGTGAAATTTGCACGAACGTAACGTTCTCCACGAGTGCTGCACTGTTGTTGTTTGCTTTCGTCACAAGATAAATTACCAGTCAGTTTTTTTTCATGGTTTAGCAATAAGTGGCAGCAACAATACATCAGCTGTGGAAGCTACTGTTTGAGTCTTAAAGAAAGAAGTCTTTCCAGTGGAACAAGTTGATTTTCTTCAGGGCTAAGAAGTTAGTGTCAGATCGTTGCACAATTCCACATCTTGTGTTTTAAGCTTTATTGTTAGCTTTTTAGATACTGGTATTTAAGTTTGCACAACTATATCTGTGTCTACAAATGCTAAACTTGTAAATGAAGACTGTTCTTCAAGCGCTGACTTTACCTACTGTAAGTGTGTACGCTCTCACCTGTCTGTGATGTCGTGATATTGATGACGACAGTTCCTCTTGGTGTGGGACTTAGGTCCGACACGCCGTTTTGGCTCTCGACAGTGAAGCTGTAGTTTGAATCCGGCTGCAGGTCGGTGACCAGCACCGAGGCCGACATGAGACCAAATTGTCTGGGAACAAAATGAACGCTGCTGCCACAGGGCGTGCACTTCCTGCCGTCTCCGGAGCACTTCCTGCAGTGGAGGCTGTAGGTGATGTCTCCTCGGCCTCCTGTGTCTCTGGGTGGGGACCACTCCAACATGACGCAGGTCTCGTTCACAGTGGAGATCGGGTTCTCTGGAGCAGACGGAGGACCTAAAGGAAGATAGATTTATTTATTTCACTTTGTTATACGTATTGAAAAAAATTGATTTTTGGATGGTCCCTTCCTGAGATTGGAATGTGGAAACACAGTCATCAACTATCAGTTACAGCCTTATACCATATGGCATACCATACATCCTAAATGAGTTTGTGTTTTGTCAATTAATAAAGACAATGAATCTTACATTTACTCCAATCTGCTATTTTCATTTTTTTTTTTTAAAGATTTATTTTTGGGCTTTTTGGGCCTTTATTGTTAGAGATAGGACAGTGGATATAGTTGGAAATCAGGGAGAGAGAGAGGGGATTGACATGCAGGAAAAGGAGCCACAGGTTAGATTCGAACCTGGGCCGACCGCGTTGAGGACTATAGCCTCCATATATCGGACGCGCGCACTAACCACTGTGCCACCAGCGCCCCAAGTCTGCTATTTTCTGAGTGATACGTCAGCTCAGCAAGTCATGGACCAAAATATCGACGACTTTCTAAGTAGCTTAACTTGAGGGAGTCGTAGTGTGAATCTTCCCAGGAGGTTACCTCTGTTCAGACTATTCCAACATCAAACAAATGTAGTGTGAGAGTCTTAACCAACCTCCTGGGAGAAGACTGGAATTGAACAAGACTTGTTTTCAGGTTTTTATTTCTAAGAAATTTGAAACCTACATTGTGAATAAAAACTTTGCCATCTACAGTGCTTCTTCCTTTCTGTTATTTTTCTTTTGTTGCTACATTTCTTGCTGTATTCCTTCAGCTGATTGTTGATCATTGTGATGGAATAAAACCATCCGTAGGAAGATAGGAGGGCACAAGATTTTTGAAAAAGGCTAACCTACTTCTGAAAGCATTGCTCCATAGCAGCTCTAGAGCTCAATGACTCTACAGAGCATATTCAATGATGGGAAGCAAAACAAAATCTTTGCTCTTTTGAAATGAAATATTACACTATATTTTGCACCGTACTCACTAAAACATGCTTTCTCAGCATGCACTGGGTGAGCTGTAAATCCAGCCACAGCTTAGCTTTTGCACCAACTCAAACCAGTATCAACTAATTAAAAACACTGAATGATAATATTGTTTATCTTCCCAGTCATACTTTCTCTCAATGTCCATTGACTTCATGTTCAATAAAAAACTGATTGCAGTTTCTATTGGAGAGAATTCAAATTGATTAAATTAAATTAAAAATGAATTTACAGAGTCCATCCATTAATTAATAGCTAGAATAGTAATAGCTGAATGAAATGGACAGTGATTAAAAGAGTTGGCTGGTTGTAAATGTGATGAGTACACGTCCAAGGTTTAGATCCATCTTTTAAGAGAAATCACACCATGTTAAATATTTGCAGCTCGTCTGTAGGGAGGTTATTTACCATGTGAATTTAACTAATACTCGCTCTACTGTGGATAATAAATTGTAAGTGGACAATGATCTATAAAAAGTGCCAGGAGTCATTTTCTCATGAGTCAGGTAGACTTTATGATTTAGATGATCAGTTAATATTACTCTGAGCTTCAGCTGGAATGATTAGTGTTTCACTGAGACCAAAAGTGTCACTAATCATTTTAGAGGAAGGAGAGACACACAAACGGCCATTATTATACCTTTAGTTGAAGATTTATGTATTCATTCATTCATTTTATGCATACACTTCTCATCGCCACATAGTCAACATAATATATTGAAGCCGGACAAAATAAAATTCCACATTCCCTCCCTGTCTGCATGCACGGGTGAACATGCATCAAGGAGCAGAGTCAAACTAGGCCGAACAGAACTAATGAGCAGCTTAGGGGCATGAAAATGAACATTTCCTCTGCACAAATATCAGCTAAATTCTTTGAAAACTTGTTGACGGCCCCAGAAATGTTGACGTTGGTCAGTGTATTTCTGACTTGATGTGCTCCTAAAATCATTGTTTTCCTCTCGCCTCTCTGTATAACATACTCTGTACAGCATGGATGGCCTATATAAAATAAAAACCTGACTGATTAATTTTGCCAACCATAATGTCGACCGATATTAGCATATCCAGTGACTATCGGTATCGGCTAATTTTATTGCAGAAAAATGCAGCTATCACAAGATTCATTTACCAGTCAAACAGCATTTCATTTGAGTTTCATTTTATAACACTTGTCAAGCAGTGATCTACGTGTGCAGTTACTTTCCAGTTGTGTGACCGTCTTCGTTATACTGTTTATCTTTTCCAAAAGTGTTTGATAACCGCATTTGAGGGATCAACGCAATAAATGTGCATACCTATATCTATTTATCTCTACAGATTAAAGAAAGATATCGGCCGATATATCGGTATCCCATTTCTTTCTTATTGGCATCTGCCCACCAAAAAAATCCAGCCACATTTCTGGGTTTTCTGTACTTTTTTGACATATAATATTTAAACATAATCAGGAAAGTCAATGTGATGAATAAAGATCAAACGTCTAACACGTCATCAATGTAGGCCTTGATAACTGTTGCCTGTATGAGACCCACTCTAATGGAAACCGCTGATTATGGCTGCGTACAGCATCATGCAGGTATCTCAGCCATACGTAGATTTGTCAGTGGATGCCCATTAAGCCTGACATCTCATCAGGACCTGGCTGAGCAGTGAGCCCCAGGGGGCCGCCTGCAGAGCCTGGGACTTTCCTGATTAGCCCCCCCAGTGGTGAGCCTCTCTGAAGAGCTGGAAGGATGAGGGTAAAGCTAGGTGCAGGGGGGTTGGAGGCCATGCTGGGGATAATTGCGGCTGTCTGTCATAGATCTCCTGAAAGGGTGTGCTGTCTGATCTTTCTAATTCAGTCTTTGTCTTTTACCCGCCCCCCTGCTCCTCACGGGCCACACTCCACTGTCCATCATCATGGCTGCTGATCAGCCTTTTATGACATTTAGATTATATGCCTCTGATGGTCCACAATTTCCTCCCGCTGTTCTATTCTTTGCCTGTGTCTTTAAGCATCATTCTCCATCCCTCTCCATATCTAATCCTTTCACCTTTTCACCTTATTTCCTCACTTTAGCCCCCTTCATCCTCCTCCATGCTCTTCACCAGCATGTGTGTGTGCGCATACAAATTAGAACCAACCGTTACTCATTTCCCGCTGATAACACCAACCGTTACACATCTCACCTGCTCCAACGATTAATGAGCGTAATCTACCATAACCTGATAATGGGTTTTGGTATGTCCATGTGTGTGTATGGGTGTGTATTTGGCCCATTTTTCTCTTGTTCATAATCCCTCTCCCGCCGTGTCACTGTCCTTTCCCACCCCCACATCCTTGCGTCTATCACGATCCATCTTTCTGTCCCCTTCTTTCTCTCAATCCTCTCTCCTTATCTTTTTCTATTCTCCTCCATCTCTGTTCATGAGGATGTGGTCTGACACTGCTCGATCTGGGTGTGTGTTTGTGTGTCTGAGAAGCACACAAAGAATAAGAAACATCATCAAATTTCCACCAGAGTATCCCCAGTATCGGTGTTCTCATCGGTGATATCTGTGGATCATAACACAGCTTCACATATTACTGTGTGTGTCTGTTTTTGTGTATGTATCGAGTGTTGTTGTGTAAACCAACAGCAGAGGAGGACAAGGAAAATGCATTGGGGGATTATAGATATAAAAATGAATAAAATGGAAAGCAGCCATGCAAGATAAATTGTTACAGGAATAGACTGGCAACAAGTTAAATACCATGTAATCCAATCATTGTTACCTAATACCATTTTATGACATAACCAGAACAGCTAAATGCTAATATCTGACTACAGTAAATGCACTGATTACACAATATGGTATGAAAGGAGCATCCAATTGTCTGACTGTGTTTGCAGCTGAAGAGAAGAGCATGTGTTGAATTTTCTTGACTCACGTGTGCAGGCCATGGAGCGTGGGTCGGTCTCAGCTCGGTAGAAAGCTTTCTCACAGACACATTCGACGGCTTGTTCCTGCGAGGACGAGCTGTGAGGAGGACATTTGGTGCAGTACGCATCTGTGGCCGAAGCTTTGTAGGTACCCGGTCTGCAGGCTGGAGTGAGGAGACAGAGGAACAGGGTTAGAGACTAGGCCAATTCAACCACACATGAGAGGGATCATTTCAATGTTCTTTCAGAAGTTGGTTATTTTTTACATTTTTTCGTTGGCTCCTTTTAATGGTTTGAAGAGTCCAAGATCCCTTTCAAAATGTCTTTAAAGTGTGGTGTGATTAAAAAAACAACTTATTAAGTGTTCTTTGTTTCTTTGTATTATGACAATGCTGAAGGCAAACAGCCAGACTAGTTGGGGTTCAAAATAAGTTATGACCCTTCTCAGACTGTTTCCCTTGACTTTATGCCACAGATCTTTGGTCTCCAGAAATGTTTTCACAAGATAATTTATAGTTAAATGGGACTTGGGTCTTTTTTTTCAGAGATAATTTCAGTCAGTAACCATAATATTAGACTATCAACAGTAACTGTAGAGCTTTGGGAACATGGTGACATTGCTTCAAGTAGACAAAAGGCAACACGATGACCAGACAGGTATTTAAAAACAGCTTAAGGTCCCAAACCTTGTACAAGGTAAAATGCTTCCAACATCCACACTAGGAAACTGACCAAGAATGTTTTATTTATTTATTGTTGGTTTCTCTTTTAATGCCCTCTTAGTAATGGAAAACATATCAACATATCCAAAACTGTGAGAAGAAAACTGAGGTTGTTTACAATGAAACCTAATCTACAGTTTAAGCTCTTAAGTAAACCGGTATCCCAAAAGGTAAAAAAATGCTTCACAGAACTCAAAATGACAAGAGAAGGCGACTACAACAGAGCTACTACAGATCCTGATCGGTCATATGATGTTCCGTGCAGCACCCATGGCAAAGAAGAAGAAAACAAAGTCTGAGTTAATATATTGTGACATTAGGTCTACGTGAGATCCTTTTACATCAGGCTGAGGGCCCGCATGACCACAGGGCCTTACAGTACAATAACACAATGCAACAACAGATCCACCGTCAGTCCTGTTATATAAGCTTTAGATCTCAGGCAACCAGGGGAACGAACAATACACAGGCACAGTCACAGCAATAATCACAATAACATAATATGACTATTGCTACTGCTGTTTCAGTGGCTGCATATTAGTCATTATGTGAAGTCATAAAACTGGGGAATGGAGAACCGTGCTACCGCTCAACAGGAGCAGCTCGCTGAAATAGATTGGGGATTTGAATTATTTCCCTTTTGCATCCAAGGCGGTAAAATGGAATTCCTGATTTACCCTTTGGTAATCTGAATATAGATCACGCATGTATTTATTTATACATTCATAGGCCTGGTATTCCCATCCTCGCACGCCTTTCCTGCCTCTGTGGTAAACAGCATTACAGAGTACAAAACCTCATGCAAGGAAATTGAAGGTGCCTCAAATACAAATGGTAAATTCTTTGTGTGTATGCACATATATGTGTGTGTGTGTGTGTGTGTGTGTGTGTGTATAGGTTGGATCAATGATGCGATAGAACTCGCCAGGTGCTGATTGCATGTTGGTGTGCCTCGGGCCTGTGTGGGAGAAGGTGTTAAGTATGCGGCGAGTGTGTGTGAGCGCCTGTGTTCACGTGCTGATTGCTTGTGCTGGTGGTGAAGGTCACGGATTTAATCAAGCTACACGTCACTCGCCCCAGAAAGGCTGTAAATTACCACGCTAACACACACCGTTCACAGGCAAACACACACACACACACACGTATGTTCAGCACCATAGTTAACCTGCAGATAGAGGAATGGAAAAGTGGCCTAAAAGGAGTGCGATTTCTCACTGTGGAGGTAAGTTCTTCCACCTGGACGCTGTGCTTGCTCGCATACAGACAGTATTTTTAGGCAAATCATTCATCATAGGGGAGCAAAGTCCACTAGCACAATCCCCAAAAGACCTGAAAGAACACTGGAAAAGAGATGTGTGTGTGTGTGTGTGTGTGTGTGTGTGTGTGTATAGCGAGAAAAGAAAATAGAGAACGAAAGAAAGTAGAGGGAGTGATAATTCTCAAAGGATTTCTGCTCTCTTTCCCCCTACTTGTCAGCTTCCTAGGTAATGGGTGCCTATGTGCTGTGATGGAGAATGTGTGTGTTTGTGTGTGTGTGTGTTCCCGTTGGCTGGGCTGGAGGAGCAGGGTGGAAAAGCAGCTTTTCTCTGGGGACGTTTCATCCGGAGAGTCTTGGCTCCGGCCACAGAGGCACAAAGGACCCCGCTGCTAGAGGACAGACAGGGCGACCCATGCCAGGCCTGCTGGCGTCCCAACAACTGCCTAATCAAAAAAACGTTCTGCAAGAATGGCGGCTTAAAGTGGCGCTTCCTTCTCCTGATCTGCTGTTTTCTACTCTGCTTTTCCACCTCGCTCTCGCTCTCACTCTTTTTTTTTTTTTCTTTCTCTCTTTTTCTCAGAGTCCCTCTTTTTTTCTTTTCTTCATCCTACTCCTAGTGTCAGCCCCATGGGAAATGTGTGACTTGACTTGGTTCCCTTATGATAAATGATTTGCCATGAATATGAAAAAGGGACAAGAAGGCTGGAGCAGTAAGACGATGCTCGCATAAACATACACACGCAGAAAAATAGTCAGAAAGGAGCACAAAAGTTAAGTCATAAAAACTACGCTGTACAACTCTAAACAAACTACATCATTTGCAGCATCTTTAAAGAAACAGAGGACATTGCTGATCAGTACACAGGGTAATGTGTGTGAGAGTGTGTGTTGTGTGTGTTTCTTCAAAAGACAAAGAGTGGCCTCAGATCATGTGTCTCATTAAAAATTCATCCGGTCACCAGAGAGACTTAGTGTATTTATGCCAATCGATAGCTCTTAGATATGATATAGTACTGCTACTCAAGACACACCCTCAGTCACCACGCACTGATTGAGATAGGAACAGCTCAACTGTTTTCTCTGTGACAACAACAAGTAAGAGCTGGTTTAGTTTAGCTTCATGCTAATTAGACACTATTTTAAGGGCTTAACATTCAACTACTTTTTAAATCAAAATAATAGAACATCAAACATTTCATAAATGAGCTTGTCACAGGATGTTTCTGCAGGAGGAAATCTTTCTTTTTTCCAAGGGTGAAATGATAAGTGGTCTCTTAAATGGTGCCACTCAAAGTGATACATTCAGAAAGACGTGCATCTTAAGTTCCCACTAAACACAGGAAGATTTTTGTGTCTCTTAATGCATTTAATTGGTTTAACTTCTAAACATGTCGGGTTCGTTCCGACCACATATCCATCCTGAGTCTGGCCACAGCAGCAGACAGCTGTTTTCAGCGGCTTTGTAGAAAAAGTAAGTTCGCTTAACATGTAAACTATACAAACTATAAGAGACAGATGGGTCAAACAAGTCTTCACATTTTAGAAAGCTGTTACCTGTCACTGTTAAACATTAAAGAAAAAATGATATTGATGATCTGAAAAAACATCCAGTGGACTTTTGTTGTCTTTTCCCCTACTTTCAAAAGTTTAAATTTACTCTGTAGCTTCAGTAAATTTGATCTAAACAAAGGAGGCTAGATGAACTGCATGGGGAACAGGTTTAAAGTACTTTTTTCACATGCAGACTTTACAGTTAAATAAAGTTATACTGTTAATGGGTCATGTAAGTAAGAAGCTGAGGCAGAGCTGGAAAGCTACTTAAAGCTTGAAAACATAAACCTGAGTGAAGGTAGTCTTTGCTTCTCATGGTATGACACATGACATTCAGAAAGACTTCAGCTTTGGACCTTCCCTGCATGTGTGAATGATTATATATTACTTAAATGAGTTTGAGGGGCTGAATGTTTGAAACGCAGACGCTTTTGACTGTGCCTGAGAGTTTTCAAAAGTTGAGAAGTGTCTGTACTGATTCAACAGACATGAAAAACCTGAAATCTGTAAGTCTAAATCATTACATGCAAATTGCGTGTCACTCGGCCTATTTGTACATTTTCAAAATCCCATCAGCTGCACTTTTCTGAAACAAACACTTCCTCTGCATGACTGGGGGCCTTCTCCTCTCCCCCTCTTTTGCTTTTTGTTGCTCTTGCTAGTTTAACTGTTAATTGCTCTCTTCTTTTGCTTTCTCGTGCACTCGCTTCAAGTCAAACATTGGCTCCCCGCCGGCGTCACAATAAAGGGCCGAAAGACGAGAGAACTCTGTGTGTGTTTGTTGACGGGTTGGGGGGTATAGTGAGTGTGTGTGAGTGTGTTCTTTTCAGAGGGGAAGTTGTGTAAAGCTTGCTGGCCCACAGGAGATGAGCTCCATAATAGTCACCATGGCAACAGGCTTTCAAGATAGAAACCTTCTAGTACCCCTCGAGTGCCACAGATCCTGGCGCACAGCGCAGCCTGTGTGTGTGTGTGTGTGTGTGTGTGTGTGTGTGGTGTGTGTGTGTGTGTGTGTGTGTGTGTGTGTTAGTGTGGTGTGTGGAGGCTGCCCCGGCGTTAGTTGAGGTGAGCTACTTAAAAATTGATACATCAAGCATCAGTGGAGAAATCTGATGAGATTGAATCTGACGTCCTTTACGGCCGCCAGGGTCGTGTCTGTACGTGTGTTTGTTTGTGTGTGTTTGTGCTAATGTGTACACTCCCGTGAAACATGTTGTCGCTTGACTTGACATGTTTTCATGCTTAGCTAACTTAGTGAAAATATACAAAAAAAATACACTATTGTACTATATAAAAGTACAGAGTTTGTTTGGCTGACATGTTAAGTGTCATCTCGTTAGTAACTTCAGTTTGAGGTGTAGGGATTGTGGAGCCAATTTATCAAAACAAATGACGATTGATATTTTGACTGTAAAGATTTACCTGTTAAAAATCATTATATGCCCATGGATATTTCAGTATATGAATTATTTTTAAATGAGAACACAAACTTTAATCAATTGATCTTCTGTGTAAGCATCTTTTAAATGTTTGACACTTGGGGCTTTATTTGATTAGTCTGTGATTTCAACAATTTCAGCCTGTTGATAAGTGTCAGTAATGTGTGTGTGTGTGTGTGTGTGTGTGTGTGTGTGTGTGTGTGTGTGTTTGTGTGTGTGTGTTTGTGTGCTTTCATGACGAGATTTGGTTCAAATAGAGATGTCAGCATCAGAGTCCGCCCCCCTGCTGAGAACCTCTAATCCCTAATCGGAGTTCATACAACCTTTAACACCGTAATGTTCCCCATTACTACTAATCCTGTGAAACACACACACACAGACACACACACACACACACACACACACACACACACACACACATAGACATGAGTATTCACATTTCAGTCAGAGATTGTTTAACTGTTTAATCAAACATCTGCTCTTCCTTTTTCTGATATGAGGATTTGTTTAATTCATATTAA
Source organism: Labrus bergylta (assembly GCF_963930695.1). Lineage (NCBI taxonomy): Eukaryota > Metazoa > Chordata > Actinopteri > Labriformes > Labridae > Labrus > Labrus bergylta. The sequence continues at coordinate 18,337,208 of NC_089198.1, forward strand.
ACTCATATTTTTCACTCAGAAGGAACAACAACCCTGCACTGCAATGATTATTCCCACAACACTACATATAAATACTAAAGCCATCAGTCTGTAACTGCAAAATATAGCCATCATTTACTTACTCACTATCTACACACAATACACATGTAACCCTTACAGAAGGGATTTATTGGAGAAGCCTCATTTGCTGTAATAACACCAACTAAAGTATCATCAAGCTTTCTCTGTTAAATCATTAACTTCACTGCTCATGGATTATTTTGAGAAACTTAAAAAAACATCATTAATTACTCAGCTGGCAGAGAATGAGCTCTTTAAAGATTATAAAGTTATCTGTGCTGGCCAAACTCTGGAAGTTATTCTTTGTAATGGAATCATAAAAAACAGTTCAGAAAAGTTATTTTCAAAACCATAAAACACTTTATGTATGGACTTATGAACATAACAGGGTCCCATAAGAAATACTAATTAGTGCTTTTAAATTGAAACACTTAAATTATCTCCAAAACGGTCTGCAGCATACTTCATTTTTACTACAGTTCTACTTAGCGTAGCTGTGCGGATTTATGCAGGTTTGTCATTTAAATAAGACATTTAGAATAAAAGGACATGGTGTGTTTTTTAAAGAGCTGGTTAAGGTCATGTTGATATTTTTCTACCCTCAAACAGACGGCAATGGAAGGCAAGCCGACCTGAACTAGCTTTGTGATGCTAGTATTTAAGACTCATGGTATTATCGGTATGCTTCATCCTTTTCTAGTCCACAAATCAAAAGATTGAATATTTCCCTTCTTGAATTCTACAACTGGCAGGAAGAAAAAGGCTCTAAAACTGTTTTCAACACATTTTAAACTAATTGGTTTTCCTGATCCCCAGCAAAAGAAATGCTTTTATAAGGAGAACTTTAATATTTTCAGTAAATTTACAAGACACTAGCGAACATAATCAACATTTCTCTTCTTTTGTCAAAAAAAACAGCAGGTCAGACTTATTAAAGGTGATTTTCTAAAATGTCAATCCATTTCAGATCCTATTGTTTGCCCAGGAAGGTAACCAGTCAGGGGAAAGAAAAGAGCCCCCGAATGATGCATAACCTGAAGATTTTTAATAGTCATGCTTTATTTCTTACATAGTTTTGTGTTTAAACTATGATGTATGGCTCTATATACAGCAGAAGCAATTATTTTCGTCTGTAAGACTTTTGTTAGAGGAAGAGGAGGTGGAATCCCATGGATGCAGCGCTGATGTGAGAGATATGAGGCATGTCCGGGCAAACTGAGGACACAGGCCTCCATGACTGACACCTCAGGACAGACCCTTACTGTGTTTACAGCATCTTATTACTTCTCTGACCCATACAAACACAATCACACGCACACACACACACACACACACACAGAGCGGATATGAAATGGTTTGTGATGTTCAGTACATGAAGCACATGAGTACACTCAGGCTTCCTGATCTACTCTCTGTCCTCTGGATACCAGCCAATTACAGTGAGCGGCCAAGAGGAACTCCAGGATGAAGCTCGTCCTTCTCCTCATTCTGTCCATCTCTGTCTTTTCTCCGTTTGTCTCTATCTCTCTCCGTCTGTCTGTCTCTATATAACTCTCTGTTTATCATCATGTCTCTCTATTTCCACATATCTGTCTCTGTCCTATCTGTATTTTCTGGCTTCCATTCTGGCCATCTCTTGTTTGTGTTCACAACTACTTTGTGTGTGCGTGTGTGTATGCGCGCGTGTGTGTGTGTGTGTCTGCCTTTTGTATGTGTGTCTTATTTCCCAGTGGGCTGTCTGTCATACGTTGACCCTGACCTTCTCTAAAGCTCCTGCAAAAATATTTACTCTCTGGCTGACAGACACATACACACATACACACACAAATCCTTAAAAAAAATCAGAGTGAAGGAGGGAGAGCGAGAGAGCTCAATTTCAGTACAATTAAAGCAAACACACATCCACACACACACTTTTTCTGGTGGTAACCCAAGTTGATAGCTCACTAATTTTGAACCGGGATGATTATCCTTCAAGTCTAAAAACAGATTAAATAGATACCAGGTGCATGTGTGTTTCTGAGGGACATGGACAAGGAACAGAGCAAGGAGGGGGGGGGGGGGGGGAGACACAGAGAGAGAGAGAGAGAGAGAGAGAGAGAGAGATAGAGAGAGAGAGAGAGAGAGGGGCATGACAGGCCTATAGAACATGTCTGTTGGGAGTTTGGCTCGCAGTCTGAATAACTTATTCTGTGTCTGCCTGTTTTGTTATCAGGATAAAAAGCCAGAGAGACACATCGATTCACTTTCTGCTTTTACACAAATTCACACAAATTCAAAGCCCCACACACATATATACACACACACACACACACACACACACACACACACACACACACGTGCACACAAGCTCAGATCAGTCTACATACACAGCTTTAAGCCTTTCTTATAACCACACACATGACCTCCCCTGACACACAGGTAACTTTAAACATACATACTTACATAAAACCAACAACACACTTTACACAAACACACACATCTTATTTCCCAGGATACACACACACACACACACACACACACACTTACACTCACGTATATGCTACAGCAATAAACGTGCTGGCATGGTCCGGCCCCGTGACGGGCAGAGTGTGTGTGGGAGGAGTGTTCCTCCTTTCCTCACCAACGTTATTTTCAGTTCATCACTCTCAATAATTCATTCTCAGGCTGAGGAGAGAAGGAGAGCCCCGTGCCTTTTACTCTGTGTCACTCACTCATACAAACACACACACACACACACACACACACACACACACACACACACATTTACATACTCGTACCCATAGACTGTAAATAGTGAATACTGTAAATAAACTGGATGAAGTCTGAGTGGCATCACCCATCTGTTACTGCAGAGGGCTTTGGAAGGCAGTCGCCATGCTGGAAATGCTGTCTCAGCCTAACTTTCAGTCAACCTAACCACAGGCTGAGAGCTGTAGCTGAGGCGGGTCTTACGCCCCCTAAGAAACAACTACACTGCGCCCGGCTGTCAGTCAGGTCAGCTACACACCTTATTGTAAATAACTCTTATCCTTCATAAAGTCAAAACACATGGGTGTGTAAGTGACTTCCAGGGTTTCTGCAGCCAGCCTCTAGGGGACACTTGATGAACTGCAGGATTTTGCACTTCCCAGAACAGCTTCATTTTGTATCTCCAGAGGTTGCAGCTGGATGTACTCCACAAATGTTTCTCTTATCTTTAAACTTTAGACAGGCAGAGTTGGACTTTGTCGTACTGATGATAGCAGGAAACATCTGCGTTTCTATGATTCTGATTCACAGGAGATGATACGCACTTCAGACAAACACAAAAGCAGATGAGATGCCAAGAAAAAGAACATCTGATTGTTGTCTATAGATGGTGTGTGTATATGTGTGTGTGTGTGTGTGTGTGTGTGTGTATGCTTTGATGAGAGCTAATGTATATCTGTACATCAAAATTGTGTGTGTGTGTCATTAAGTGCCATCTTCCACCTTACAGAGACAGTATATGAATAAAGTTGTGCTCTTCTTACACACTTCCTTGACACCACGGCATCCATTCAGGAAGTCAAGGGTGTCACACACAAAAGCGTCCACTTTGGGAATATTGCTTCTCTGTGTACCTTTTGTGCTGTCACGCAGTAATAAAAAAAACCTGCACCATTCAGGACTGCAGGAGCTTTATATGACAATTAAATATTGACAGCAGCATCAGATCTATGAGCATATCTGCTTTGGAAGCAGCCTTGAAAGGTAATGACACTCACAGACATCAGGGATGATGACAGCATTCTGATGAATGAAACCAGCTGGTTAATCACGCTGCAGAGAGAGAGAGGGTCATGAATGTATGATATCTGACACTTTTTTTTGGGGTGGGCTCATGTTTGTTCAGCTTCTCTTAAAATGATGAACGCTTCTACTTTTTATGGTCAAATAAATGTGTAAAATACAGCTTCAATCACCCATCGATAGGTAGGATTTACAATTTACATCTTCTGGTTTCACAACGGTCATGTTTTTGAGTTTTTTTTTAAAAGTAAATCCTTTTTTTTTCCAGGCACAAAAATAACATTTAAAGTCATTGGTAATACAATAAAATGTTCATGCAATAACAGTCTGATACACAAGACATAAATGAGTGCATCGTACTATCTATCTATAAATGTAATCTATAATTTGTGTGTATCTTTATATACACATTTGTTATAGTTAAATAATATTAATTACTATTATTTTGTAGCCATGTATAGACTGATGGTGAATAAATAATGTGGAATTTTGCTAAATTATGGATATAAAGGAGCGTGATTTTGTACAAGAAGTGAGCAAATAAAAGTTGTATGCTTAAATGGCTTGTAAACTGTTGGTTTAATTAATATGTGTGACAATATTAATAGAAGCAATGTGAGCTATGCAGGTATAATACACAGAAATTTGTATGTCAACAGAAAGTAAGAAACCAGTGCGAGTAAACGTGGGAAAAAGTTTGCATTAGGTTGCCCCTCGGACGAAATGAAGACAACAACTTGTGGTCAACTTGACATCATTTCAAGCATGCTGAATAAGTTATGAGCTTTCTCTTCTGTACAGCTGCAGCTCCTTTAACAAAGACGACGGTCAAAGGATAATATTGAAGAAAACGTGACACTTCCCTTGTAAGTTCTTTGGGAGGTTATTGGGAGCATTTTGTTTCTCTGATTTCTAGGCAATTTTTTCTCACAGACATCGGTTAATGATTTATACAGTACAGGAAATGCAAGTCATACTGAAGGTAAACTTCTGTGCATTTAGTCAGTTGGATATTACTGAGTTATAATAAATCAGTTACAGAGTAGGATTTTCAATACAAGTGTCAGTCAAACACCAAGGGTTTTAAATTCTCTTAATAGCCTCCATGAGCTGAGACGGCCTCTGCTGCAGCTCCGGCTGCTGACAGCCGGCAAAAAAAATGCAATAACTAACTTCCTGTTGTTTTCAGGACACTGGCACCTGTCCCTTCTTACTCATGCATTCTCTTCTGCACATGTACAAATCACTTTAATTACAAGAAGATATCTTCTTGCAGGTGTGTTAAGCTTCATATCCAAAGTGTTTCCATCTACAACTTCATCACGGCTGTATAGTCGCTTGTCTAATTGGCTGTAATCTGTCATATCTTTCATCCCAGTCTCTGTAGTCATCCTTCGTTCTGGCCGACTGGAGCTCAGACGTCCATTTGAATTTTCTGAATGTTTTTTTTTTTTTGGGGAGGATGTATAACAATAGTGCAGCTGTACTGCAAACAAAAGCAGCAATAAATTGGACAAATTTGAGTGCTGCTACATCTGCACATAGTGTTTTCGGGGCTGTGCAATAATGCCTGTGCATCGGTGGGCCCAATCAGTGTGACAGGGTGATCGTACATCTGGAAGCTATCCATAAAGTAGAAAGAAAGGGGGTGGGGGGGGGGGGGCGGATGAGGAGGGAAGGGGTCAACGGCTGCCTTCCTGTTCCTGTGTTTCCTGTTCTGCGGAGCCGCTGGCTGCCTGCACGCCTCTCAAACACATGCACCTTTCTCAGAAGCGTCAGATCTTAAGTGGAGCAAACTCAACACTCATTCAACACTATGGCATTATGAAAATGATGAACTTTCCCATGAGTGCACATGTGTTTATCCCTGAGCATATGGAACACAGCCAATTAATAGCAACTGTACCCAAAGGAGACAAACTCTCCCTCCTACACCTCTTTTCTCTCTCTCTTTCTGCGCTGCCTGTGGGGAATCGTGCTATATAAGGACATGAGGAGCTGAAACATGCATTAACTGTTTCTCAGTCCTTGGCCTGCTTTTTGCTGCTTTTCTCTGAGGGTTTGTTCTCACAGCTCAACCCACTGCACTAGACTCTGCTGAGCCATACGAGGTCCTACTCCAAGTCCCCGAGTTTTTCGCTGTGGCTAATACTTACTGGGGCTAAGGTGGCTTTTGGCTACAGCGTACGTCTGGCGAGCAATCGGCCATGGCGAGAGAGCTGAGCTGAGCTGGGAGGCTCCGTGTGAAAAGACATTATCTGGGTCAGCGCTGTGTGGGTATGTAAATGGGGACTATGGTGTGTAGAAGGTATAAGCTTTTTGTGATTGTGTGTGTCATTTATTCGAACACAAAAGCGAGGAGATGAGAGAGAGGGAAAGGGAATAGGGATGGAGTTTAGGAGGGACATGTGAGGGGGAAGTGATAGAGGTTAGAAATGGAATAAAAACATGGCGACCATTAACCACTAAATGAGAAGACGACAAAGCGTGTGGCAGCAGGACAGGTAAGAGGCAGAGATGACCGGCCTTTACTGAGCCCATATATCTATTGGTCCTTTAAGAACATCTGGTTAGTAATGACACCCCACTGCCTGACACTTCAACAGCTTAACGTTCTAATGCCTGACCTGAACAGTGTACGTACACACACATGCATGGACTGTACACACACTAAAATCTCTTGACATGTTGTCCAAATCCGTCTGTTAGCCACCCACTCCGTTCCTACTTGCACTTTCACACACTCGAGCTCCCTGAGCTGCCACTAAGAGAAGAGCAAAGAAATTAAAATGTGTGTGTGTGTGCGTATGTGTGAACATACCCCATGCAGGAGGGAGCTCTTGACCTTCAAAAGTCTGTGTGTGATCAACATTAAAATGCTCACTTTACAGACTAGACACACACACACACACACACACACACACACACACACACACACACACACACACACACACACACACACCACGCACGCACACACACACACACACACGAGAACACACCTCTGCTGCAAGGCTAGAGGCAGAGATCGACCTCTGTGTTGGAGATGCAATAAAGAAAAGCAGATTCCCAACTGAGCTTTCAACACACACGCGCACACGCACTATACTCACACACGCACACTCACTCACACACACACACACACACACACACACACACACACACACATGCAGAACCCTCTGTAAGTGAGCTCAATCTCTTTCACAGGTGTGAAGATTAGCATTTCCCTACATCTGTTCACTGCTCAAACCTTTCATTATGAACACAGGCTGCAATCCTCTTATGAGATATAAAAGTCTATTGTGTGTGTCTCTGTGTGTTTTAGAGAGTGTTTCTGTCGTACTTTTACACATGAGTGGTCATAGACTTGAGTTCATCCTGATTGAGCCCCTACCGGAGGATATGCATGGCATAACTTTCATTTTTCTGCACAAAGTGTAAGTTTTCTAGCAGAGAACAAACACAACCTATAAAAATAAATGGTCTCCTGCTGTGCGGTGGTCACAGTCGGGTCTGATCGTCTGAATGGCTGAGCACAAGCCTTTGATCGCGTCGCTGGGCAGACAGAAAGCCAAATTCCCCTTCATCAGTTCAGCACCATTTCCAAAAAAAAACTCCTTTTTTTTTTCCCGCTCCTGAAAATGACATTGAACAGCACTCTGTTATCCCGCCCAAAAGTTATGATCTCATAGTTGTGGTCAAATGGGGTTTGGAGTGAGTAAGGAGCTAAAGCTGTGTGATGTTTTCCTGGCTTTAAGGGTTACATGGCTATGCCTTAAAGGAATAACTCAACATTCATCATCTGGCCCATAGTTCACTCCTTTGCACTGAAGTTGCCAGATACAGTCAGTGAGCACAGATTTTGGGTTTTGATCTCTGTACAGGTACAGTGCTGCAAAATCTGGCAACCCAACTGTAAAAACATGACTTCAGTATACGACTGCACATGGCCAAGAAATGTTCCAAAAGAATTGGTAACATTGAAACAGGTTGTTTTACACTGAATTATTGCAAGTGTAATGGAATATATGGTTTTATTTAGTCAGCTTTGGAGGGGCATCAAGGTTCATTTTCTTTACTGTGAATAGAGCCAGGCTGACAGTTTCTTCCACTTTTGAGTGTCAGCAATCTAGTCGTCAAAGTCTTAACTAAATTAACAAATAAGCACATGGTGATCTGTCCTTTAAAGGCTTTGCTTTCTTACTCACCCTTGAAACCGTCCTAACCGCAATGAAAAACATTTGCATACTTTCATTTGAATCGCTTTCAAGCTTATTTAAGACAAACCTGGCAGCGGTCCAAAATTCACAAATGTGTACACAACGACTGCAACAATCTCTTCATGCACACACATTTTCTATATTCGATGGCTGCTTTAAAGTTGAGCATTTTCATTTAACGAGCAATGATACATACAAATGGAAATGACCCATAATAAAACAGATTTTTTTTTATGAGCTTAAAGGAAACTGTTATTCATTCAATTATGCACAAAACTGTAAAAATGGGCTTTACTATAACAGTGTCTATGTAATTGTGGAACTATTCCTGTAATGCAGTCATCTCACTGTCATACCAAGCAAGTAAGAACATAATCTGAATTAACGTGATGTACTATTCCCAATTTGTAGCTGTCCAAAATTCTATTGTCTCTGTCTTTACACGTTCCAAACAAAACACATAGTTGACGAGACAATTCATAGTGGATGGGATGCAGGTTGGACTCGTTCCTCAGTGATTCACACTCTGGTTTCTGTCCAATTTGAGAAGTGAAAAGAACAGCAGGAGAGCTAAGTGGAGTCAGTATGAGGAGCCGGGTGTGACTGAAAAGTCCCTCTTGTAAGCTAAGATCTTTTTATTGTCTGTATCAAACAGACAAATGAATGCGAAGAAACGGCCGACTGTTAGACAGGTATAGACGGACATGCGATGCTGACCTATATTCCTTCAGCCTGCTGTGAAAGAGAGAGAGATGAGACAAGGGCGAGAGAAGTTGTGTTGAGGTGACAGGTGTCTGTCCTGCTCCACTCTTTCTCCTCCATCTCCCCGGCATCTGAGGCATCTGAGGCAGTAATTGGTGCTGTCAGACACACACATAGAAGGACAGGACACACACACTCCTGCCCTTCAGCATGTACCCCTTGGGCTTAAAGCAGGAGAGGTTTTGAGAGGAGAATTCACTACATCCCCTACCAGCTGTGAGACAGACAGACAGCAGGGGCGGGCGAGGGTGTGTGAGGTGGAAATGGACGGGTTAGATTGAACAGAAGTATAGAGAGAAAGAGAGAGAGCAAGTAGGGAGTGGACAGGGCGAGTTTGGGAGGGGGAGGGGGGGAGGGGGTGTTGGCTTTACAGACAGAGGCCTCTGCATGGGGTGGAGAGAGACGAGGCTGTGCAAATGTAAGTGACAGAGAGAGAGAGTTTGAGTTTGAATAGGAGAGAGAGAGATTATGTAACTCTACTAGTGACGGAGCAGATGAGGATGCAGAGCGATCAGAGCTGCAGTAGACACACTAGATTTCACAGAAATTGAAAACAGTAGGTATATTAAAAAAAGACATTGAATAAATATGTATATGTATGCTGGATATTTGGAAATTGAAGGACTTTTATAAGTTATCGCTATTTGTTTTTTGTCAACAATGAAAAGACAACACCACACTGCTGCTCTGGTTGCCATGTCTCCTCAATGACATGGAATATGGGCACAGTTTAAAGTTAACCCCACATTTGCTCTCCTGCTGTGTAGATACTAAATAGAGCACCAATATTGTATTAATCTGCCGCTAAAAATAGTCCCAACAACACACTCCCTGTCTGAATGAAGCCTGCAGCTACAAATCATGGTGACCTGCCCAGGGTGTACCCCATCACCCGTCCTCCATGACCCCTAACAGGATCAGTGGTATGGATACCAATTATAGACAAATTCAAGACTGCACAGTTTATTTCAAGGAATATCACATATTTAAGATACATAACTTTAAAATCAACAAAAAAAACTATTTGTATGTGACCTGTTCTTCTAGTAATGGGTTTTGGAGCCAGATGCGACTTAGGGAATTTAGACATTTTTGAGGAATTATCTGAGAGTGATAGCTGTGTTATCTTTTTCACAATATGAATATGTCTTATTGATAACTGGTTTATGATGTCTTGGTATTGTATCTCTGTCACACCATCACTGTCAGGATGAAAGGTACTATACTCAAAAACTGTCTTTTCAGTGTCTCAAAACAAAGACTACATTTCCCATGAATGACATAATTCCCTCTTTAATAGTTAGTAACTTACCACTGAACATCCCGCTTTCTATGTGTGCAACAACCCTTTGTGTCATAAAACAATTCCCCTGATTAATTCTAATCAATTGTCTAACGTTTACAACATTAAAACATATACACGTTTAACACACTAAGTGGGAATAGGAGCTAAGCACAGGGTGGGAAAATAGAAAAGGGAAAGATGAACCGTGATCTATAAATGTTTAACGAGTGCAGACAGAGGAGATGAGGGCCTGAAAGGAAGACGAGGAGGAGAGAGGGAAGAGGACAGAAGGAAAAATGGTGAGGTGAAAAAGGAAGACAGCATTAGAAAGGGTGGGTGATGAGCGAAAATGGGGGGCTTGTAGTGGGGGGGGGGGGGGGACAGTTCCATTATAGAAGCAGAAACCAGAGCAAGGTTAGAAAATAACAGAGAGGACGGGAGAAAGAGGCAGAGATTGTGGGAAAAAGGGCTGTAATTGGAGGTGTCTGGTGTTTGTCTAACACACGGGTGCTAGTAATGATTCCATTAGCGCTTCACACCGTGTGAGAAAGAGAGAGAGAGTCATGGACACAGAGAGGGGGGAGAGAGATGGGGGGGGGGGGCAAATAGAGGATGCTAAAGAGGCCGAAACACTACGAGAAGATTCACACACAACAAGAACACAATGAGCTTCAGAGCAGCTAAATGGAAAAGAAAGACGAAAACACCCGCACACAAAAAGAACAACGCACAATGTCCATTAAAAGGCTCGTTCACCTGCATGATGATGATTACACACCCCCCCCCCCCCCCCCCCCCCCCCCCCCCCCCCCCCCCCCCCCCCCCCCCACTAGCTCTCTCTCCTACCTCACCTCTTCATCTCTTTGTGCAACAGCAAAGGACAGAGAGAGAGAGAGAGAGAGAGGGTGATTCAAATGCATTAGCCGCGTGTGTTTTTCCCTATGGAGAACCTTCAGAATGTGTCAGGGCAGGAACCTTTTGTTTGGTGCTGACGCCGAGCGCTGAGAGGACTCTTTAAAAGCCTGGCCCTTGTTCTCTCAGGGACACGTAATTGTGTGACGCCAAGGGTTGTTGTACTTCTCCGTGTCCTCTCATGCCTCTGTAAAAGCAGGCTGATTAGAGATGCAGAAAAGGGAACAATACGAGGGGGCACGTGCAGGCTGGAGAAGTGCAGGCGTCACGTTCATTTGCGACAATAGGAAGCTGGTTTCCACTGTGAGAATTTGACAGTGTTTCACAAATATGTTAGGCTGACACACGCGGGGGACAGCGATTTTCTCCGTTGTATGTCATTGCAATGCAAATCCTTCCTAAGATCCCTAAGAAGAATGTTTTTCTAATACCGAGTAGGTGGGTGCAGACAACCCTGCAGGCGGAGAAGCTTCAATTTAGCACGAAGGAATTAAAGGTTGTTGGAAAATGTTCGTTGATTGTTTCCAGAAAAATTGCCCTGCCAGAAAATAAGCCTTCAAATAAAATATAACCAAAGACTTTTGAGGTCCTTTTTTTCTCTACACACACTTGACACACGTTTAGCCTACACACACACACACACACACACACACACACACACACACACACACACACACACACACACACACACACACACACACACACACACACACACACACACACACACACACACACACACAATCATATACAGGCACATCTGGAGTGACAATAGATTCAGGAGACGCATATATTTCCTGGCCTCTGACCTACAATAATTACCTTGAGATACGACTGCAACACACACACACACACACACACACACACACACACACACAAACGCGCACACTAAAGCGAGCTTGTTAAAGGTGCTTACATCTCTTTATTTATTCTCTGTGGAGTGATGAGACTCATCGAGCAGAGTGATGAGGTCATGGAGATCACTGAGGTCAAGCTGTTCTGCTGCTTCAGACTGACTTTCGATAGAGTTTGAATGCAGATGATGTGACATTTTAATGCACAATGAAATATAAGTTGTTACAGAAAAAGGCATTGAGTTTGTCTGTAAAATAACGGCAGTTTCATTTTGACATGACAGACGAGCAGCTCAGCAGCCGGCGTTTCTTGATTGAGATGCACTCTGAGTTCTGCCACAATCTGTGCACATTACCATCCTGCAGGCTGCAGAGTACAGCTTCTGTTCGCCCGTCTCTAAGGACCAACAGCCATGTTTTTCTGTGTGTCTAGGCAGCTGCATCTCCAAAACAACTGAGATTGCATTATGTGCACCGATTTCCAAGTTTGCAGTGATGAATATCTAAGAATCCATTTTCTTTTTTCGGAGGGGAGTAAGCCTGTGGGGACAAGTGACGGCGTGAATCCAATACAACTTGTGCACTCATTTCTACACACACACAAACACACACACACACACACACACACACACACACACACACACACACACACACACACAGCACAAACCATCTGCAGTTTTTACAATTCAATAATCTGCTTCCTAAGGCATACCTTTTCCTCTCCCCTGTACGACAGAAACACACATCAATCAGCATTTTCTCACACAGACACACACACACACACACACCTCAGCAGCAAAAATTAGATATTCAACTCTGACAAACACAAAAAAAAAGAGAGAAGACGCCTCAAAGCAACTCCTTCCCTTTTTTTTTGCAAGAATTCTCCTCGCAGAGCTTTTTAAAAGTCACACCTACTCATACACACAACATTACCGGTAACCTACATTGTAAATGCGCAGTATCATTGTCATTACATCCACAGCTTCATGGCAGAATTCACAGTGACAAAAAAACGTCTCCAGATGCACTCAGCAGACACATCACCTACATGTCCATATAAACACGCATATATCTCTAAATCACACTTTCAGGCCGTAGAGAGCAGAATGGATCTTATTGCTGTGTTTTGTTTATAAGAGCACTTTTGGAGCCATGCAGGAATGTCACATGTCGCACTGTGGCACTCGAGCTTCTTTTATTTCACAAGGCCAATCTTAATGAGACACGTGCATACAGTGAAACACACTGCAAAACATCCAATCAGGTAATAATGTGCAACAATGAAGTCACTTTTAAATACACACACAAGCTTTAGAGAAAAACATGACAGCACTATGCATGTTTCTTTTTCTCGCTCTCTGCTTTTGTCCTTGTCTGACTCTATTTCTCTCACTTAAAAATAAATCTCACACATGCCCCCACGGACCCCCGGCCCACTCACGTTGGCAGACGTCCTTGTTCTCCTCAAAGCCAGGTTTGCACACACACCTCCCGATGGGAACCAGCCAGCCTCCGTCTGCACTGCAGTACATCTTTGGAGCCTCAAACTCCTCCGAGGCGTTAACACACGCACCGTGGACCTCCACCAGTGCCGTGTCTCCGCCTGTGATCGTATCAGGGAACTGGGCCAAGTTAAGCACAGTGAGGGGACACTTCTTGTAGAAGACCCTGACAGAGACCAGGGCGATACAGGCACCAAGGTCCTGGAAGGCCAGGTAGAAACCTTTTTTACTCAGGTTGCTGATGTCCCGCACCTCTGTGTTCAGCTTCATCACACGGTCGCCAACATCCACCTGTGGGAAAAGGACATCGACGTACACAGTTCAGTTCATTTCATTTGGAGCTTTCAGGTCAAATCAAAGCATCTTTTTCAGTCCAAACTCTAACCCTTCTTGATAATGTTGCTGCCTGAAAGTGCATTTCTAAGGGAGAACTAAATTTGTATTTTTTTGCAAGCAAAAGAATAGGTTATCTACGTTCAAACAATTCTTATTTAGATTTTCTTTTCCGGGAGTAGGTGGCAGAGGACGATAAGTTAATTTTAGAATCTTCTCCTGAGAGAGTCAGATGGTTACCTAATATGATCAAAGGGGGCTTAATGCTTACATGGACTTAAATTCAGTTAAAAAGTTTAACAGTATAAGAAACTGCCTCTTTATGTCCTTCCAAAGAATGGGCTCAGTGTGCGCAATCCTCAATATAAAACGTTTCACTAAACCTATCAAAAAATATTGACATTCACCGTAATGATAATTACTGGTACTCATTTGTTGAAATCCTATATTTGTGATTTACAATTTTTAGTTGCCCATGATAACCTGAGTCGTATACCTCACCAGATTTTGTTTGGCCGATTTGTTTTGTTGATTTTACAGTATGTGTTTCCCTAAATCAGCCAATATGAACAATTTTCTTGCAGTACAAATATTGAAATAATTCATGCTCGGGAGGGATTTAGAATTGGTTTGATCACATTGTCTGTCCAAGTAAGTTAGTCTTTGATTACTCATTTGTTTAAAAAAGAAACATATTTCTGAGTACCTTTTGAAGGGTCCTAACAGTGATAAAATTGGTGCACAATATCTGTGTTAGAGGTCTACATCTTTCATCATAAATTTTCTTTATCAGCCACCATATCAGGTTTCAGTGATTTTTTCTAATGGCATTGGTATCACCCCCAAAAAATCCTTTATTATGCAGACATATGTTTTTATTTTATGTTTAAACTTTATATTTACAGTACATGTAAGTGACACTGTGTGATTATGCTATAGTGTGTTTACATACCTGTGTAAAACTCTCATCTGCAGCGATAGTATCAATCTTGACGTACTGGCTCTCCTTGATGAACCACAGGTTTGCATTGTTGGACTCATAGTAGTACATGTTGAATGTCTGCAAAACATACAATGACCATCACGTTCCAACTCTACAAACGTAACTGATCAGATACATAAGAATCATACAGAGTAAAGCAGGCAGATAAATACAAAGTCCATCCACAGCTCTCCGATTATTCTGCTGCCCCCCCCTCCAATCACAGTCCATCTGTCTGGACAGCCAGTCAGAAAAACTGTCTGCAGCTCTATACTGTCTCATACACTATAATCTCCACTGCTCTGTCCTGGAGATGTAATGAGAATGAAAAGAGAGCAGAGGCCAGACACAGTGGAGAGGATTGAATACAGAGGAGCAGTGGTATCGGGTGATAAGAGAGAATGGGGGACAGTAGGAAAAAAAATTATATTAGAAGTTAAAATATACGAGGAGCCACAAAAGAAGCCTCCAGAGCGTCATCTGTTTCATTGTGCAGCTATTCTCTTATGCCTTTCTCTTCCCGCCTCGTGTCTATTTATCTATTCATGGGCCATCAAAGGGAACTTCCATCTGTGTGTTTGTGTTGAATGGAAAAGACGGAATTATGAAAATTAAAAAAAAGATGTAAAATGTCCCTTTGCCACTCTGCATTCTAATACAGAACAAAGACCACACTGAGGATTGATTGAAGCAAGTATAACAGGAGGAACAAACCCTTTTTTTACATCATGCATGACATTGATGTATTTGTTAACATACATGACATGAGGCAGCATGCTGCTGAATTGTTTAATAATCTGTGAAACATGAAGATGTAAAACCTTCCCTTTCATGATTTGTTGTTCATTTCATTAGCACGCGTGTGATCTGGCTTCTTCTATTTCACGACCTCGTCTGTGAAACAAACATTTCATTTGAAGTGTTCTGCTGCACTGCTACTCCCGCTTCTTTTCTTTCTTTATTTTCTTGCTGCAAGTTTTCTCAGGCAGTCAGAGCAAAAACAAATACAAGGCGTATTTGCATCACATCAAATCAGGGATCAGGCAGGTTCAATTGAAAATGCAGAGCCGGGTTGTTAAACGTTAATTTGTTGATTTAGTGCAGCTAGGAACAAGAAACAAACGGGCATTTATGTTTCCTCTAGAGGGAATTTGATCCAATTTGTAAATTCCTTATGTGTTTTTCGAATCAGTCTATTAATGTATGACAAGAAGTGAAAGATGCAATGTACACTGACTACATTAAGTTACTTCAGTTTGATCCGAATGGCTGAGAGTGCTGCATTGTCCGAGAACACTTTGTAGCATTGCAGAGTGATTTTTACCCAGACAAATCCAAGTCTTCAGACAATGTCTGCATCCACCACATACAAGTAAAACTGACTCCTGTGCTATTGATCTTCAAAAAGGAATTGTGTCTTTTTTTTTCTCACTTTTCTCCTGAAGAAATTCCCACAAAGCAGACGACTACAAAAGAGCACCCATGGAGCTGGTCAAAAGTCAATGTCATGCTCACCAAGAGAGAACATAACAAGCCGGAGATGCAACAGAAGGGGGGTAGGTTGCAAGGACTTTGTGTTCTAAAGCTTTCATGTTGTGTATAGTCCTCTTTGTGTTTATGTGATGTGGTGCATACCTCTTTGCAGGTTCCTGGGACCCCTGGAAGGCTGTTGCAGTCCCTAAGGGTGAACTTGATCTCGATGTAGACTCTCTGGGCTCCTTCTCGGCTGATGTGGCGCGTCCTCAGCCAGTTGTTCTGGTTGGCCTCCATGACGTTACACACCTGGTAGGTCCTCATCGGGGTGTTCCTCTCATCCATTACGCTGATCTCCTCCCACTACAGATAAGACAGAGGAGGGATAGAAGGAACAGATTGTTACATTTCTGTTTGGGCTCAGGGTCTTCCACTGTCTTTAGAGATAGGATGCAAATCTAAATTATCGTTTTAGCTTTTGTATGTCTTGGACAAATGTTCAAGTTGCAGTTTCCATTAGTGTTCTTTCCAGGATGAGAGTGTTGTGGCTTGGTGATACATTTTGTATAGAAAATGTTTGGAAGAATACATTACTCTAAAACAATTTGAAAATGGCTTCATAGGTCTAAAACAAGAGGATGGCCCTAATATTATTTACAGGGGAGACATAATAACATATAGCATCACTCCTTCTCCTTTTCTGTTTATCTGCAGAGCTTGTGAGTGTCAGCAGGTCCTCCTTATGGCAGTAAAGCGAGGTGTAGAGTGTGCTGAGATAGTCAACAGATATAATGGGAATGGCGTTCTCTTGAAAGGATAAGAGAAACAAAAACAATCCGGATATAAAATTCCCTACAGGTGTTGCAGAGATATCAAGTTCAGAAGAGTGTGACAGTGTGTGAGTTCATGTTGACCTTGAAGTGGAAATTTGAATATATTCCCTGCACATGTTTCTTTGAAATATCTTATCCATTAGAATAGAACTGGTTGGGAGTATTGAACAGGAGAATGTTTTTCAAGGATATTATTATGTAAAAGTGAGGTTCAACTTTGCCCTTATAATTAAAAGTAGTGTCATGTATGGGAAACTGTGCCATTATCAGCAAATGCTTTCATTAGGTTGTGGCCCAGAACATTCTTTAATAGGTTACAGGGGACATTGATTTGTTTTACCTTTGACCAACAAATTCTTATCAGGTCATTTCTGAATTGTAGTGGACATTTTTTTCCAAATTTGAAAATCTGCGCTATTACGGTTCCTGAAATATCTCTTTCACAAAATGGGATGGCATAATAATGGAAATAGAAAACAAGGTTGAGTAGGTGAGGGAAGAAAGTTAAAGTTAAATATTAAGCAGGAGGCTGCTGAGGATCACTGACCAGGAAAAGCAACTAATACATACATCGCAGATCTAACATTAAGTGGTCGTGCAACCAGAGCAGAGTGACGATCAGGAGCCCAATGGCACGTTGACAACAGCACCACTCTGCTATAGTCAATGGACAAAGGGGAACTGAGTCCAAATATTGCTTATGGGAAACTGGGCCCAGGTTCAATGAGCTGCGGTTTTTTTGTGCAAACCAACATTAAACCAGCATGTTCTGTTTTCATGTCTGGCTGAGTATGAGTGATGATCTGTGTCAAGATGACTGAAGGGCCGTCTTTGTCTATGCTGCACGTGTGCACAGAGTAAGCATGTTTTCTCTAAAGTTAAAGCGTATTTCAGCACTCAAGGTAGGAGTGTGTGTGTGTGTGAGAGAGAGAGAGAGAGAGACAGAGAGAGAGAGAAGGAGTAGGAGTAGGAGTAGGTAGGACAGAGCTACTTTGTCTCCCGTCATCTGCTACCATCTGTTTCCACTTCTGACTAAGGCAGTAATTGAGAACACTTCTCGCATGAGCAGAAAAACATTTCTATCTGCATATACACTCACACTCAAAGAAAAAGAACATTTCTATTCCTTAAAGAGAAGGAAAATAAACCAATGTGGTTTCAGTGTCTCAAGATATCTGATCCATTTAAGGAGAAGCTCACTAGATGTTCTTAGACACACATATGCAAACACACATACACACACACACACACACACACACACACACACACACACACACACACACACACAAACACACACACAGGCTGGATGAGTTCTGGTTTGTGGGGACGGATGAGAGGACCACCATCTTTGTTCTGAGCTCCTGTCATCATCCTTTAGACCGACGCTGTAAGCGCCAGAGTGATGTGCATGTATCACCTTACAATCCAGACCAACACACACTTCATACATACAGGTGTGAGGACATACTACGTAGAGGTTTTCCAATACCAATTGTTCCTTTCTGAAAAGATTATAATACCTATACATTAACAAATCAGCCAATAATTCTCCCACTCTCCCTCAATTTTAATTTTGTTCTCTCCTGGTTGATTTTAAACTAATTTCCCTTCATTGTATTGAACTGCCTCTCCATACCTGCCTGTTGAATCTATCTTATTCCTGTTATTTGCATTTATACAATTTTTCCCTCTCTGTTTGGCCCCTCTGTTGATCTCTGTTCTGTTGTCGTGTTGCTGTATTTGCTTTGTCTGTCACAGCACTTTGCAAACATTTGTTTTTAAATTTGCTATACAAATAAAGCTATTATTATTATCATTATTATTATTATTATAATGAAGAGTACTAATCCCAAACCAGTATGATACTTGAAAAAATAACAACTGTATACTATTAACCCCGTGTGGATGGGAGATTATTGTCAGTGTTTTTGCGTTGCCAGACTCGAAGAATAAATGACAGAATTTTTGGTGGTTTGACGACGTTTAGTCATAATTGACAAAGAACATAATCAGGGAATAAAAAACATATTATGGAGATTTGTTTGACACACCTGTCTCACTTGTGTCTGCTTGATCATTGGAGAAATACAGGTTTTAATGTTAAGCGGATTGATTCACATTTCTTCTGGTTATTTAACCTGGTTTATTTGTTTTGGAGAGGGGAAGACCTCTATGTAATTGTATAACATGTAGGGGAATACTAACCTAACATACAGAGGCGCTATAGTCAGTTTTAGCTATGTTAGCCTTTGATTTTCTCCAGGGTTTATAAATTACCATTTTGATCTGCGGTCTCCTATACTTGTTGCTGCATTTGAGGCAGTATCAGAGACATTTCTACAACTCTACTGTTGACACACAGCCTGAATCAAGAGTAAAGTACCTTTCATCCCTAACATGTCCTGAATTTCAAATGAAAGTCAAACACTGGATGACCTGAGAGGTGGAGAGAAATAAAAGAAAGAAGTCAGGCCAAAAAAAAAAAGCCCCCCCCCAAAAAAGCAGCAAAAAAGGCAAAGAGAAACTTTTAAACAAGTGGAGTCCAGCCTTTGGTTGGATTTCTGAGGTAAATCTGATGTGACTGCCCAACAACCCGGCAAAAGCTTGACGCATTTCACCTCCGAGTCCTGAGCACTAAAACAGACCCACATAAAAACAACCCACATTCTCACATAGACCCACACTCTCTCTCTCTCTCTCTCTCTCTCTCTCTCTCTCTCTCTCTCTCTCTCTCTCTCTCTCTCTCACATCTCCCCTGCTGAAACATCTACTGTGTATGAATGGAACTCGAACCAAAAAATGTGGAAGAAAAGGGAAAAGAAAGAAAGAAAGAAAGAAAGAAAGAAAGAAAGCAGAAGATTGTTCGAGCTATTGCAGGCAGCTGACACAAACTGACAGCCAGCTCAGAGTTCCACTCATAAAGGAGGTATCGCTGGAGTCTTGCTCAACATTGTGCACTCACAACCAGCGAGTCATCGTGATCGCACTCACACTTTTCAATTAAAGAAAGAAAGCACGAGAGAGAGAGAGAGAGAGAGAGAGAGAGAGAGAGAGAGAGAGAGAGAGAGAGGAAAGGAAAGAAAAGAGGAGGGAGAGGAATGACTGTTGGTGAATTACAGGCGCGCCTGGCAGCTAAATAGATCCATCTGTGCTGAGCTGAGACTAGTCGGACATCACAGGATGGTCGCACACACTCCCTCACACACACATAAACACACAAATCTGCATCCCCAGGGAGCAGTGATTAAAGCATTTATGGGAATAGTCATTGAGGGCTAAACAGAGCTTTATGATGTCTTTGTTTATTTCTTTGTCGGCAGAGTTTGGAGTGGCTGGATTACTGCCACTTTCTGTTGTGCAATTTAGTTCCCTCGTTGGCGAGTCTGTTCATCGTCACGTTTGCCTTGTGTAAAAGCACAGGTGTGATTTCAAGCATGGACGCAACCTGCTGTTCTCCATGTGTACTAATGATACGCCGGCCACTTGAGAGAAAGTCGAACAGAAACACAACTGGGACAATGTTTGGATTGGCTGAAGAGTTTAAGCTCTGACTCTCTAAACACACACACACACACACACACACACAAACACACACACAAAGTGAAATGTGTTTTGTGTGTTTGTTCAGTTTGAAGACTAATTAGCATTCAGAATGAAACCCGCCTCCTCCCTGAACCCTCAATCACCTCGGCCAATCAGCACGGAGAAGCTTGATTGCTTTGAAGTGAAGCAGAGACGCCAGATCAAGGTTTAAGTTCAACCATTCGCCAGCTTAACATAATATCTCTGCCTCTGCAATCATCTGATGGGTACACCTATGAACGACGTAATTGGCCTCCAAACTCTGGTTTGTGGAGGGGAGGGGCAAACAGACGTGGAAGATGAAGAGAGATGAGGAGGAGTTGTGGGGGTGGGTAATGGGGACTGAGGAGCCTCTGGTGGGAGCGGAGATGTTTAAGTTGGGGGGGGGGGGGGGGCGGGGGGCTCCCATTTTCAAACATCATTAAGACGTATCTGTTTTGTGTCCCTCACAAGGAACACCCCCTCCCTGCTGGTGACAGAAGTGGGTCACTCCACTCAGTCTCAGGCACATCCGGCCCTGCACGGCTCAGATTAAGTTTGACCTGCTGGGGTCAAGTGTGGTTTTGGACTAATTCAGGTAGACAGTGGGCTCAGATTGGTGGGAATTGCCTTTCGCTGAGATCAATCCTGAGGTTTAGAGGTCTGAGGTCAACTAGATAATCCCCATGATATGAAACATTGGATCTTCTCTTAGCTTTGGCACCTTTATCCCACAGTATGAAACTCTCTTATCCCTCTTAAAAAACACAAATGCTATTTGTGTTTTTGTGGTTTATACTTCTTTTTGTGGATATTCCTTCCAAAAGAACCTGAGAAGGTAACAGTGATGTTAAAAAAAAAAAAGGCTACACCCAACAGATTCCTCTTTCCTGTCTTTGTTGTCACTTTTTTTAATAAGCTTTAGCTTTTTCTTTCTCCACGTTAAACCTGCTTGCTATGAAAGTTTTTAAGATTGTTTTTGTATTATTATTTGGTGGTAAAGTTATAGCTACCAGGAGAAAACTGTGTCTATTTTAAGAAGCACTTCTGCATCTGTCTTCTTAACTGACAATGACTTGACTGAAACAGAGCAATAAGGATCATGTTTATCTAGGAGGAAGATATAATCGCCTCTTTGTACCACAAGACAAAATAATTACTTGGCAGCGAAGACTGGGCCATCTTTAAACACTTTAATAATTTTCTGCGGTCAGATAGAGCGGCTGATAAAGCTTGAGCCTGACCTCAAAGTGAAGAAACCCAGAGAAAACACTTTTGTTTCGACAATTCCTCAGTCAACACTGTGTTATCAGGGATCTGTTTGTCTTATTTATTTGACTGAGGAGTTGTGTGCATGTCTGCAGAGCTGGTTTCCCATCAATGTCTGTGCACATTCATGGAGGAGATGCCAGATCCCTACTTTGTTGACAGCTCATGAAAAAAGATATTGCAGAGGATGGAGTTTATTATATATGTTTGACCTTGAGCCAACAATTTTCTTTGAGCGTAAACTAACAACACATGTGCCTTTGCAGACCCATTCTCCATAAAAGTAACTTGTGTACTCTGCACTGTTCAAAATGAGATTCAACCTTTTTGTTCGGCCACACATGGAACACATTCTGTTTTTCTATAAGGGCCTCGTAAAAAAAAACAAAAAAAAAAAAAAACATAAACAAACATCCACAGTATGGCTGCACAATCACAGAATTTCAATAAGGTGAACTTGATACCCTCGCCTGCCTGAGAAAACAACCGGGTAGCTCTGCTTACTTCTCTGCTGCACACAACCATGAAACCGCGTGTGGCATCCTGCAATTTAACACACTGACGCTGAATAGCAGAGAGGAAGTGTGACTCAAGGGGAAATAGAATTCATTCAGTGCCATTCAACGACATACACAACCCGCTCTTATTTCTTTATTGAATGCACTTTTTCGTTCTTCCTCTCTGCGCTCTCGCCCTCTTCTCCTCTCACGTCTCTGTTGTCATTTTCTGATGCACTCTGGCTGCACGCCACACTCGGTCCGTATACCTGCAAAAGAGCCAGCTACGCAAGCCCACACTTACATGAAAAACACACCTTCAATTGACACCAACATGTACAAAGAGCATCTCCTCTTATGTAAGAATATTTGCCCCTCCACCCCCGTCCCTTCGCTTCACTAAAAAAAAATTGTAACCCGTAATAAATGGAGGCTCCTCTGCTACGGCTTTTTCAGCACAGCGGAAATAATTTGTAAATTCCCCCTGCAGACTCCCGATTTAGCACAAAGCGCTGAAGAACCCAGTGCTCTCTAAAAAACACACACTCCAGTGCTGCAGCTAGATCTCAGCTCCTGCTCCATCCCTGAAAATACGACATGTCAACACTACCTACTAGTTGTGATCAGATTTTTACTTTTGGTGCCAGCCTGGGCATAAAGAGAAGGTGATTTTTTGTTTTGTTTTAGTGTACACAGAATGTGTTTGTGTGTGTTTGTTGTGCTGTATACACTTACCCCTTCATTCGGGTAAGCCTCCCATCCCAGGTCGGCCAAGGCTGACATGGAGTCCAGCAGTGTGACTGCAGAAAAAACAGAAAAAAAGAACAACTATATTAACAAAAAACATCAGTTTCTCTCATTTTCTAAATCCTTCAACGTTTTCCTTCTTTCTCATGGATGCACTTCTGCCTTCAAAGGGCATCCCATCCCATCATTTTGACCCTAAGTCAAAAAACTACAAGATTTATTCATCCTTTATACAAGGGTGTCTTTTGTTGTGTTGCAGTACAACAGCAGTGGAATCACAAACAGCTGTAAACCCATAATTTCAGCTATAAGAGCGACTGTGGTTGCGCTGCAGCTGTTACAGTTCAAGGGGACACGAGTCAGTCCATGAAACAGCATTGGAAAAGAAGAAGCAAGAGTTTATTTTACAGTAACATTTAAATTTTTAGACATTAAAGTGACAGTCCACCTAAATCCTCTTTTTGTGTATCAACCAAACACCCTTTAGTCTGGAAGATCTTTAAAACATCTGAAGCTTCTTTGTGGGGAAAAGAGACAGCGGTCAGGTTGTATTCATTGTGGTAAAAGTGAAGTTTTCATGCCACATAAAGAAGTATCAAAATGTTTCCAAATCTCCTCCAACCACACATGCAGCATAATCATCCACTTTGCTTTTCATCTATCTGTATGATCGGTAGTGTACAAAAAGTCAATTTTTTTACATAGAAATTGCCAAATAGCCCACTTAGAAGAGCACCAATTTTTTCGCTTTATCCGAGCCAATCATTGGCTGTGTTTACACCAGGAGAAATCTGAGAAGTTTCCATCAACATTTCACTTTTTTTTCTAAAAGTTGTCATTTGAAAACAAACCTAAATGCTTTGAATCCAAGATCATCACAGTGGCTGTTTTCCTTTTCAGCTCCATTTATCTAAATAACAGAAAGACAAAAAAACCCTGTGCAAATAAATTATATGTTTTTAGGTATACAGCGCCATGATTTAAGCCACTGGACACAAATGGAGGTGAATGTAACTTGGTTTCAAGGGTAGCCTTGTCTTCAAAGACAAAAAGAAAAAACCCTGCAATAAAACACAGTCAGAAAAAACTTTTAATACACACTGGTTAGTCTGGAAAGTCTATCAACCCTTCTCTGAACACTTTTCATCCAACTCAACCAGAGAAATAGTCCTTAGAGAGACTGCTGAAAACATGGTCTGTGGATTATCCAGATGTTGTTTCTGGAGATTGTAGCTGAAAGCCTTGCGACATGTTAACTCTCTCCGTTGCTTGCTAACACAGCAGGTCATTGAGAAAATGTGCCGTTTTTTGTCTATTCGGTGACAAAACCTTTTCTAGACTCTAATAGGGTTTTATAAAAGAACAAAGATTCAGTTAGTGTGTCAAATGAAAAAAAAAATGTTATCAAGGACAAGGACATACTGTGTGTGATGAATCAACACTTGACTCTGACTTGAATGTGCTACACCCTGTGAGTGATCTCTGTGTGACAGGAGGAAGTGAGGGGAGGAAGCAGGAAGGTGAGAATGAAATGTAAAGAGAGGAAGGTGACCAGCGGGGCGGCATAATGAGAACCTGCTCAGATCCTGAAGTAAGGACCTCAACCTTGTGTGTGTGTGTGTGTGTGTGTGTGTGTGTGTGTGTGTGTGTGTGTGTGTGTGTGTGTGTGTGTGTGTGTGTGTGTGTGTGTGTGTGTGTGTGTGTGTGAGTGTGTGTGTTTTTGTGTATGTGTGTATTTGTTGAGGCCTTGGCTCAGTCAGGTCGTAATCAAGCCTTCAACACCGCTGACCATCAATATTTAATCAGCATCCATCTGCAGAGGCTGCTGCTTCGGTCTTTCTTCTCCTTGCTCTAACCTAGCTCTCTACAGTTACCTTCCCTCCATTTAAATCTTTGAACGTACACATTCAACCCACAGATCCGAGATCAGATGAGTGAGTCGCTGACCTGAAACAATTTAAACTGACTACATCCCTTTAAAGCAGGACACTTTCATATACCCGGCAATTTTCACAAGCAGTGACCTGAAAAAACTATTCAAGAGTAAAAAGGAAACAGTTTTCTCTCCTGAATGCAAACGAGACTGATCACTCGATGAAGTATCTGTTTAAAAGCCCCTCAGTGTGTCATATGCAACACATACTCTGTAAAAATGGGTAGGACCTCTTCTGTTCTTATCTTTCCATCCCTTCTTTTCCTCTCACACTCATAATGTTCACCAGCTCTCAATGAACCCTGGCCATTCAGCTCAGCTCTGCACAGCGTGGAAGCAGGAAAGCATGGTTTGCGTTTAGCGTACACGCGTATAGGCACAGCTAGGCGCACATATGTGTGTGTCTGCAGCCTGCATGAGAAAATGGGTATGGAGAAAATAGAGAGGTGGATTACTGTAAATGAGAGGGATGAATGAGAAACAGCAGAGAAGAGGTGCTGAGCAGTAAAGGTCAGCGACAGGTGTGTATTCACACACACGCACGCACACACACACACACACACACACACACACACACACACACACACACACACACACACACACACACACACACACACACACACACACACACACACACACACACACACACACACACACACACACACACACACACACAGTAAAGACAATTTACACCACTTTCCTCTGTTCACAGGCATTTGAGTAGCATACAGAAATAGGACATAATGATATAATATGTGAATTAAGGACCACACAGAGAGGCGCACACACATCAACTACAAGCTTGTTATAATTGAGCTTCTTGATAGAGCAAAACTGTTTCATGTACAGAAAGGATAATTCTTCTCTGTCTGACTCACTTACATTAATACGACGTTCAATTGTCCCACAAAAAAGGATGGCTGAGTAAAACTGGGATAAATTAAAGGGTAGGTTCATCCAAACTACCAAAACAGAGACATTTCCCTGTATAACATTGACTTGTGAGTTTAACAGAGAGTTCAGAGGTTTTTCCTACCTTCAATGCAATACAATAGAGTGGAATGAAGTTTTCTGCTGTATCGGTATGTCTTTCCAGGAACAATGTCCTAGTTCATCTGTCTAGATAATACACAAACCTTAATGTGATCATTTCCCTTTAAAAGAGCTTACTACAAATGAAATGTTCCCTGTTAAAGCGGATGAACACAGATGAAATACTTTGATGTCCCTGTTGGTACATTTTGTCCAGATTAAGTAGGTAATTTTAGTTCCATAGAAGACAAAATCATAGATTAAAGACAAAATCCAAACATTTTGATAAAAGAAAATCATCTCATTGTTCTGTGGAATATCAACTTTAGTGAAGAATTGAAACAGACTGCTGAGCTATCTGCTTTAATTCACTCCATAAAGCCTACAGATGTTTACTGTTAGCCAGCTAGCTAGCAGCGTATACACAGACCATTGTGTGTGTGTGTGTGAGTTCTGATTACAAACCTCACCAAGGTCTCTCTGTGATTTTTCTTTAAGTGTCCCCTCATTCTCTTATTCTTTCTATCTTTATGAAGTAGGAGATATTTAACCAGCGAAGTTATTTGCAACCGGATTAGTAGTTAAACTAGCCTCGCATAAACACCAAAAGCAGGGCTAAACAGCAAGCTGTGCTCTAAAGTATGCTCTTAAGTGTCATTTCTTGTTAAGCAAGTATGTACACACAGGAAAGAAAACACAGTATGACTAAAGGGGTAGTTCATTTTTATCATTTAATTTGTCTTTATCATTCTGAGAATGTGAAGACCAAGACATTCCATCACTGTTTCTAATACTAGAAAAATAAGACAAAAATGATCTGCACGCCTAAATGTGCAACCTGATCCTTAAAAATAAAAACTTTATTGAGTCTGGAGTCACTCTAGCCTACAAATTCTGCTACGTAAGCTAATGTTCAAGAGACTATTACATATTCAGTAACCATTTTGCATCCCACTGGGAATACACACACATACATAAACCTACAGATCAACACTTTTGGTATCCTCCTAACACCTCCTGTCAATACCACTTATCACCTGTAATCAATGACTGGACTCATAAATTATGTATTAGCTTCCTGTCTGCTGACACAGCCAGTATGCATATACAGTATGTATGTTTGTGTGTGTGAGTGAAAACAAGAAGAAAACAGAGAAATTGTGAAAATATATCTTCCCCAAAGAAAAACAAAGCCACACCTCTATCTTCTATCTATTTGTCCATTAGTGATTTAATGCTATGCTGTGTTTTTCCTCTCACTCTTTCTTTGCTTTCACCAGGGATTTGGCTAAATTGTGTGAGTGAGTGTTCAGCTTGTGTTTTTGTGTGTGTGTGTGTGTGTGTGTGTGTGTGTGTGTGTGTGTGTGTGTGTGTGTGTGTGTGTGTGTGTGTGTGTGTGTGTGTGTGTGTGTGTGTGTGTGTGTGTGTGTGTGTGTGTGTGAAATCTAAGCCAGGGGCAGGCCAGCTTTGGTCCTTGATAAAAAAAACACCAGCCTCATCACTCAGTCACTCAGATCAGGCTCATGTTCGATCTAATGACCAGTCTGTCTCTCACTCTCTCTCCATCTCTTTTCCACACAAACAAACACATTTTAAATCACATCTCTCGTTTATGATTAACTTTATTTCTCACAAAGTGAGAAATTTGTCTTGGGCTCTTCACCCATGCTGCAGCCATAAAAAGAAATTACCATCTAAAAATGACATATTAGAAAGAATGCAGGAGCATCTTCCAAATGTAGGCGCTACTGCTACATGACAACAATAAATCAAAAGTCTATCTACGATCAAACCTTCCCCCAGACTTTCTTCAATCCCTTCAAACAAATTCTCTCTCACACAGCTACAGTATATCTCATTTTGCCTGAGTTTTCATTCACAGGGAATAAATAAACGAATCCATACACACATGTGGCCTGCTTACTGTGAGAGTTGTTCGCTTACAGGGAGACATGCTGTTTTATTGATTTTCAGCATCAAACTATGAGGTTTACATTGTGAGAGTGAAAGATGAGGAAGAAGGGGAAGTGCAAGGATGGCAACACAATAAAACGCTGAAACCACAGCTAGAGTACGTATAGAGCCATGTGCTGAAAATATTTCCATTCTCTTTGCCTCTTCATCTCCTGCTGTCTTTCTTCTCACTCCTGTTTCCTCCCTCTGGGATGTCTACTCTAGCTTTGTCTTTCTTCCCTTCTTTTTCTTCCTCCTTTTTCTGTTTGTTTATGTCTCTTTACCATCTCTCTCTCTCTCTCTCTCTCTCTCTCTCTCTCGCTCTCTCTCTCTCTCTCTCTCTCTCTGGTTTGGTATCCACTTCTTCAGCATGGGCTTCGAGAAGCTGTGATCCACCTGCCAAGAATCAAACAGCGCTGCCAACAGCCAGACTGGCACATAAAGACACCAGGATGCTTACACACACTCACTCACTCCAACACAAAACGGACTCACACACTCTCAGATGGTGCCAGTGCCACAGACAGAAAGACTGCTCAATAAGACCACCAAACAGACCCAATATAGAGAACAATATGTGACTGCAAAATGAGCTCTTTTCAGCTCAGAGGCAAATACTACATTGGAGCTGTAAAGTTGTTATATATAAAGAACTAGACTCTCTGTCACATTCAACATGCTGATATACATGTACAAGCCTCACATGTTGTTGTTTTTTTTTTTTGCTATTTCCCAGTTTGAACTAAAAACAACAAAAATAATTTAAAAAAAGACAACATCAGCTAAACAGATTTTCACCCAGGTTTTTATGTCCCCACACACCCTAAAGTTGTTAAAGCCTTTATTCGCCTTGCAAGAAAACGCTGACATGCACAGTTTACAGTCATCAAGGTAATAGAGAGTGAAGAGGGGAAAAAAGAAATGCAAATCAGATGCTGATCATCTCTTTTAGGTACATATTATATAAAAACATATCACACTGTTTTGCAGTGGTTGAATTTATGATGTTATTAGTGGGACATATTTTAGCCTGCTTTTTGCTGAGATAGATGACTTAAAGGCTATTTAAATACAATTATAAATGCAATAAAGGGGGCGCTGGTAGCCTAGTGGTTAGTGCGTGCGCCTCATATACAGAGGCTGAAATCCTCTGGGGGGGTGGGGGGGGTACAGGTTAGAGTCCGACCTGTGGCTTCTTTCCCCCTCCATGTCATTCCCCACTTTCTCTCTCCTCAATTTCTGACAATATCTACTGTCCTATCTCTAAACAAAGGCATACAAAAATAAACCCTTAAACAAATGCAATAAAGAAAACAACTATAACTGTGCTACCACACACACACTCACACTCTCGGTATTAGTGCCACCACACACACACAGACCTCCCCCTGCTTCCACTCCACTGAGAGTGCAGTTGAGAGTTGTCAGGGCAACAAACAGGAGGACGGAGAGCAGGATGAAGGAGTGTTGAGAGTTGAGCTCTGAACTTTAGGACCAAACTGCCGTCACACTGAGTCTTTCCCTCTCACTGTCTGTTCATCAGTCGTCTCTCCACTCATCCACAAACCACCAGAGGCTCTCAATTTCTCTCCTCTCCTCTCCTCCAGTTTTCTCTCTCCGTCTGCGCTGTCATCTTCTGTTCGGACTATTTTTATCAAAGCTGTGCGTTAGTGTACGTCCTTCCTCTCCTTACCTCAAGTGACTTTAGCTTGTCATTATTATTTTATACTCAGGCTCTTTTTTTTTCTCTATAATGCTTTTATCCAGCTTCCTCCATTAAGACAAAATTCTGTAAAGAGGGAATATTGAACACTTGCATTAACCCCTTTTGTCAGGTGAACTATCAGACCTCCATCCTTTTACACCCTAAAATTGAAGCTTTATTTCCAAACCCTTTAAAGGTATTCTGGACATTTTTTTTTTGCCCACATGCATAAAGGTGGAGTTATGATAGAAATGTTTTCCCAACCAAACTGCACACATTTGTATTCACACCTCACACTTCCAGACTCTATTATGCTGTTTGTGTGCGTAGGAAGTGTTTTTGCCTCGAGGAGCCACATCCCCATTTGCAGTATTTTTAATTTCATGTTTCAATAACACTTTTAGGAGGGATGTGGGGGGATCTAGCAGGATTTCAGGGGGGGGGGAAATGTTATTCTCTTTAGAGTGTGATATCTGTCTGCAAACGTGTGTATGAATTATTCAGTGGGTTTAAATTAAATTCTAATCCTGATTCTTTGATTCAGCTCGATTACCCCGCCTTTCTAACTTCCCTTCTCTGTTCAGGGAAATGTTCCACACTTGGACAAACACAACATTACATTTCTTTGGGTCGTATTGAATTGTATAAATTAAAAACGGCAGGCATACATGGAGATCCAAATGAGCGATAGACAGGAGCAGATCACTGAACGTTGAAGCTGATTTTTAAGATACAATAAGATTCTAAAGCCTTTTTAATGCAAGGCAAAATGTTAGTTGTCTGTTTGAATTATGAATTGATAGAAAAGTGCATCAAAGCTCGTAATTACTTTCCCTTAAATATGACTTTGTTTAATATGTACGGTTTAATATGAATACGTTTCATTTCACTTTTCATAAATATGAATTATGTATGCAGGTTGCCCAGGATCTTAAACTACTTTTAATTCTGTCAAAATCTGTGGCTTTTAAGAATACTGTGAGCATCTGTATTGCAACAAATGTGTTGAGTTTCATTTGGCGGGTCCATCTGACACATTGGCCTTGCAATGCTGATTTTAAACGGAAAAATACTGACACCCTCACAATTTAAGTAATGACGTTAGTGTCCGAAACGTCAAACAGCAATCACAGGTTAACTCATGATATGACACTGTCGTCGAAACATAATGAATAATTATGTGACATACTCTACCAGTGAAACAAAGACAAGACCTTCTCAGACTAAAAGGACAAACTATAAGATATGATTTATCAAAAACGTTCCCCAATGACAACTGTAAAAGCCAGCAGAAATCTACATCCAACCTTAAGTCATATACAAATAAGTCAACACAATAGTCAGAAGCTTTTTACTCTCCTGTTACAAATTGGTAACAAAAAATGTGGCAATCCTTCAAATCTTTGCAATGTTCAGGGCAGCTGCTTCAGTGATGTGACTTTCAAAAAGGATGTCCATGGGTTATTCAAAACTGTGTCCTCTAAGCCTTGAAAACTAAACATCAAACCCAAAAGGCAGATGGTGCACAAACTTAAAGATAAAAATGAAAATATTCTTGTGTGTGATGAAGTGGACGTTGTCGAGCTAGCATTTTTAAACCACCACTCCCCCCCTCTCCCTTTGTGACAGGAAGTACATTAGCCTACTCTGCTGTTTCATATACACTGACAGCTTTAGCAGAACAGAAAAGATGCCAATCTGACAGACTGTGACAGGACCACTGCCCTAGTTTGTTGCATGAAAAGGCTTGTGTGTGTGTGTGTGTGTGTGTGTGTGTGTGTGTGTGTGTGTGTGTGTGTGTACAGTATGTGTGTTACAGGGGTTGAACTGTGACTCCCAGTCACATCCATACACTAGTTTTCTTTAATAAACTTCATCCACCAGCATACCAGCTGCTCATCAGGGGCAAAGAGCAACAAACACATCAACTATAACACACACACAAACCAGAGACCTTGAGGATTCAGAGAGCTACGCCTCCGCACTTGCTTCAACTGTGACGCATCACACCATTCATTCAAAGAAGTGATTTTAAAAAAAAAGCTTGTTAAGTGAAAAGAGTGAATGAGGAGTGAATGATAAAGCCTAAAGACATAGGAGGGCTTATTCTCAAGGAGTGTCAAAAACCTTTTTTGTGCTTAAACATCTCCCTGCGTGTGTGTGTGCTTCTTTTTTTTGTGCCTTTTTCTTAACCTTATTTGTGCATTGCTAGTTATTTGACATTTCTGCTGATGGCCAAAGCTCACACACACTCACAGATTCTCTCTCACACACACACACACACTCAGGCCTGTCACACAGTGGTTGGTCACACGAGGGTAAATTTGCTGGGGATCTCAGAAGTGAGCTGCAACAGTGGAGACGCTTAGCAAATCACATGTCAGATGAAAGTGTGCGCTGACATGTCTGGCACTGTGGGTAAACACTGATATAACATATACAAACACAACAACCATGGTTGCCTGGCTAGGTGTGTGTCTGTCCGCCCTGCTGCCCCCTGTCAATCAAAGTTAAACCAATTTTCCCTGAAATGGACACCATCAAACAGGGAAAGGAAAGAATCATTACTAGCTAGCTAAAAGGAAAAAGCTAAAAGGATAACGTACTGTGTTGGACAATTTGACTTTCAAATCTCTCCAAGTCAACATTGCAACATTTGTTAGGCCTGCTTTGTTTTCTGCATTATTTTTTAAGACGTTATATTTCATCTGCAACCTGACCGAGGGCTCTTGTCTCTCGCTGAATGAGCTCTCATCACTGACCGTAAACTAAACGTTCATGCTGATGCTGAAGTGAAGCTCAACAGATATGCATGAATCAGCACAGCACCTGATTCTGTTTTTCTGCCTCGTCATGTCGGAGTCTGTTGACATTTTCTTTTTCCATTCAGCAGTATTTAGACACCACCATATCTCATAGCCTCTTCTGCTATGTGTTCACTTCATCTTCAGTTCTGTAGATTTCTCAGTCAAAGCTCGAAGTTTTGTCATTTAACCTCTTTCCTCTTTACTTTCTCTTTTTCTCACAGCATGCAGACCAACGTCAAATGAACCGGACTGCAGCATCCCCTAGCAACCGTGTGCTTTCCTTAGCAACAGTTTGTTCTTCTTAACAACTGTGATATATCGAGGGATAGCAGACCGTTGGGCGTAACTGGCCAATCAGATTTGAGTATTTACCA
Organism: Labrus bergylta; assembly: GCF_963930695.1. NCBI lineage: Eukaryota > Metazoa > Chordata > Actinopteri > Labriformes > Labridae > Labrus > Labrus bergylta. The sequence continues at coordinate 18,370,073 of NC_089198.1, forward strand.
CAGCTGTGTAATACAGTCTTATAGTAATATACCTAGTTCACAGTCGTTCATTAGCAGAGAAAAGATGGCAGCACTGGTCAGCAAACATACTTTATCTGCCTCTGACCCAAATCCTCGGCTGTTTGTTTATAAAGCTGGTGAAATCAGCCTTTCACAGCCGCTGCATGAGCCAAGCCCGCAGAGCAAACAAGAAGAGAAAAACTGAAAGAGAGGGAGAGGTAGGGAAACAACCAAATTCAATTTAGCAATATTAAAGGTCAGGATGGAGGGATGCAGGGCTGGGAGTGAGGAGGAGGAGTGGGAGGAAGAGAAGAGGAATTGGAGCGTATGTGTGTGTTCGAGTGGCGGGTAGAAAACGGTCAAGGCCCAGTGATCAGTGATTTGACCAGCAGTTAAGGGCTTGTTCTGAGGGGGAAGGGGTCAACAGACATAGTGGGGGCCCTTTTATACTAAAACTCCACTACAGCCGTCATACCTCAGACACAGAGGGGCTTCTTTTGACATTAATGAACTCAGAAATCATTCAAGCCTAACGACTGCTCGAGTGTAGATTAAGCCGTTAAGGACACATGTTAACTTTAGCAGTGGGCTAGAAAATGAAATATTTTGATAAGGCGTAATACTTTGTACCAAATAAGGGAAGGTCGGTGTTTCTAAAGCAGGTTAATAAACATAGAGAGTAAGAACGAACTCAAAACAGGATTTTTTTCAGCTTTTTCATATAGAATTTTACACATAAATTGACTTTACCACATTCAGCCATAGCAGCCACAGCATTAAAAAAAAGCCTTGTCCTCTCCCAACAGGAAATATGAAAGGGGGATTGTTAGCTTAGCTGAGTTTAGCACAAAAGCCAGAAGAAGGAGTAAATAACCAGACTTGCATATCTAGCTCAGTAATTACCTTCTTCTAGTCGGTTTGTTGAGGTACAACAGGAAAAAAAAGTATATTTTTGGTTTCATCTGGGATTATTTATCAGGATATTTCTTGAAAACACACATTGACTTAATGGACATCTAAAAGATGACAAGACTGAGGGAAGTTGTCAGAAAACACAGTTAAGACTGAACAAAAAAGATATGTGTCACCTAAGTTAATCATTGAACTTTGAGTTTTGTATTCCTTGGATGGAACCGTCTTTTAGAGTACCTGCAGTAGATTAAAGTGCACTTATCCATAAGAAGACAGTGTAACCATGTTACACAAGCACACAAACTTTTAAGACGATCATTAAGACACTGAGGGTGCTGTTTTGGGTTCTCTACAGCACAGAGAAATGGGTGGGTGTTACTCTGTTTAGAACAACGTCTGTGTCTTTGTTCTTTTCCCCCCGCACTCTTTCTTTGTTTCACAGATTCTCTCTCTTGTGGATTTGTAATTCTGTCTTTTATCTGTAATTCCAGTCTCTCTCTTTGTCTCTCCCTCTCTGAGACACACACACACACACACACACACACACACACACACACACACACACACACACACACACACACACACACACACACACACACACACACACACACACACACACACACACACACACACACACACACACACACACACACACACACACACACACACACACACACAATGAATCCATGAGGTGAAGCCCTCACAGCAGAATCCTTCTCTGTCACTGAGCTGTATTTATAACCCCATCTATCAGCCAGCACAGGGAATACGTGACACTATTCTCTGGACCAAGACCACCAAACTGCCCCCCCAGCTGTACATTACGATAGCAAGGGCGTACATGTGTACGTGTGTGCATGCATGCGCACATACAGTACATCATGTGTGCACATGTATGACTTTGGTAAATCACAAGCTCCACCGTGGCTCGTGGTTCCTGTCCAACTGTTACACTGCCACTGGAGGTCAGGAATAGAAAAAAGAGAGAGAGAGAGAAAAAACAACCAGGGAAAGAGGGAGAGAGAGAGATGGAGGCCAGGAGGGAGGCTGATATAAAATAGAGAATAGGATTACAGTGAAAGAGGTAGAAAAGAAAAACAGGAGGGGTGCTCGCGCTTGCTGTCTCTCCCTGATGAGAGCCGAGATCTATATCCTCTTCAGTCCAAGGTCATGGTTGTTACATGAGAGCACGGCAATCTCCAAGCCTCACACACATACGCATGCTGACAACCACTTAATGAGGTATGGTTCTGCCGATAACTACAAGCAACCATTATAGATTAAAGCAATTAAACCAGAGGCCACCTTTGACCCAACATTATACCACAGTCAGGCTCTTGTGTGAATCATAAGAAAGAAGGGCACGCTTTACATATGCTTGCCTCTGCACTAACTGCTCACCCTCATGTTATCCTTACAGAGCAATAAGGTAGTAGTCACCCCCCCTCCCCCAAGCACCCGCGGGCCAATCCAACGAAAAGTGTACTGAAGGCCAATGACAGATTACAGTAAACCTCCAGACTTAAACATAAACCACATTATCCCAAAGTGTTGTTCTCTTTTTATAAAGATATAATGTATTTATTGGTGAAAATGTAAATATTTCAAACATGTTTTATGTCAACATAAAACAAGTATTATACATTAGACTATATATTAATGGATAAAGCCTGGGTGATGTTAGCCATCCGTTATGGCAGGGGGCTACAGAGGCTCATCGGCAGCAGCTGCCATGTTGGAAATGCTGTCTCAACCTCACTTTCAGTCAACCTAACGACAGGCTGAGAGCCGGAGCTGAGGCAGATATGGATAACACGTATCATTTTCAAAATCAATATGAAGCCATTTGAAAAAAAAAAAATCACCCCCCGTACAGTATGTGCCAGTGATGACAATAACTAATCAGACCTATTTTGTTTTTTGTACCAGGCTGTAAATATGTTAAGTTATGCTGTAAAAACTGCTTTTTTGCCTGTTGTGTGTTTGTGCCTTCCGGTGTTCCTGGAGCCGGCCTCATGCAGACGCTCGACAAACTGCAGGTTTTTGCTCTTGCTCTTCAAGACCAAGTGTTTTATTTTTGTGTCTAAGTTTGGATCTTTGCTCTTTGTTTTAGGTCAAACAATAAAGAAAAAGTATTAAAATAACTTTTCAAGTCTTTATGACGCAAGCTACTGTGAGGAACTTTCATTTTACGTTGATCTTCAGGACTCTTGTTGGTAAAACTGTACATCTGATCTTTGCTGATCTTGTCCTGTCTAAAGTGAAAGTACTCTTTGAGGCGAAACGTCTCATTCTGCTTTATTTGAAAGACCCGAGGTGCTGCTCATTATGAATCTTAGCCGTGGTAAATGTAAACAAAGTCTTTTAAGGCATTGTGTAGTTAATCTCCTCGCCTGACACTGAACATGTGGCTAACAAGCATTAAAAATTTACCTTATTCTTGGTGATCTTGTTTGCTTTTGTAGGTCATAAAGAAGCATCAGTATTCATATCAGTGTGTTTCATAACCTGCAAAAAACTCCTCACAGGAGATTTAATGTCCACATAGAAATAAAAACTCAGCCCGCTCTTGATCATTAATGAAATTATAAATCCATTAGCACACCGTTCACAGGCAGAATTTGGACTTAAATCATTAATTTACCTATAAAAGTGCACTCGAATAAACATACACTGGCAGAGGAAGAAAAGACTGTTTTCAGCTCTACTACTCCAGTGTGTGTCTAGGATTGAGGAGGTATATTTAGAGTCGGTGCGAAGACCCGAAAATAGAAAATACATGTAGTGATGCTCCTCTCCCAAACTTGGGTCTTCATGAGAAGGATGCAAATAAAAAGGTGGCGTAAAGGTGCAAAAAACAAGATCATGAAGAGGAGACCCTTGCTGGGTTTCTGTGTTAGAAGAGGGGATGAGGACAGCAGGACAAAAAGGGACCGTGGGAGCCCTGCGAGCACCCACCCTGCTGTTACATCAGCGTGCCCTCAGGGTGCAGACAGACGGGGTGTTGGGCTCCCTCTGCTGGTGCACAAAAACTCCTCAACTACTCTCCTTCCTCTTTAACAAAGACCTTCAGAGGAGGCTCTTCATCACAACAGCTTCTGAATGAACTCATTTCAATGTAATTTCATGTTCCCCGGTTTGCAGAGAGCAGCAGTTTCAAGCATTTCTATCAATTCTCCCAAAAGGTCCACTCTCGCACCTGTATTTATAGTGAGTGACTATTTGAGCGCACATCAATATCTCCGGGAGTAAACTGAGTGTGTTGACAGCTTAACAATGTTTCTCTGCAAATACTATCAGCTCCATCAAAGGGCCTGTGTTCTTAATTGAGCCTTGAGAGCTGTATCTCTCCTTTTTATGACAGCCTCGCTTCTTGCTACCAGACAGACTCAGAGGAAGGATTTCCTGGAATAACACGACTACAGAGATGCGTGGGTGGAGAATATGCACACTCATAGACACACACAAGGTACGCACACACACACACACACACATACGCATACATAGACACACACACACTGGTACAAAATAGAGCAATCCCTCTGCTAAGCAGGCAGTCACAGCAGGAAAACTGGCAGGCACGAAAGGTAAAAGGCCTTACATAGAGTGCGTGGCGGGCAAAAATGGCTTCATTGGATTACTGTCCCATTGGGGCATGCACACACACATACACACACATACACACACACACATACACAAGCTGAGCAATGGACTTAAGGGTGCCAATTAGGCCAATAGTCTGACACAGCAGGATAAAGAAATAACCCGAGGATATAAGAACAAATAAGTCACACGCATACACACCTGCCTGGAAGATAAAAGGTGTGTAGACGTGATGAAAAGCCCTCTAACCTAAAATGTCTTCGCTGAATATTGTAAACACACAAACAGACATAGAAGCCCACCGTCTGCCCGTTTATCTAAATCAACAGTTTCTTCAGCTTCCAGTCAGTTTCATCATTCCTGCTCATTTTAATAAATATTTCAGCAGGGTGTTAGTGTGTTGTCTCCCGCTGTTAAAGCTCTCCTCCACTCTCGCTCTGCCCTATCTATCCTCAGGAGCCTCCTTTGTTCTGTGTGAACTCCTCGGGGCTGTGACATACATTCAGCACACAGAAGATATCCCGTGGAAACCTTGTGTGGTCTGTCAATTGTGTGTGTCTAATGAGGACTGTTTGACTTTTAAGTGTATCATGCTAATGCTGAAGATGTTGTGTGTGTGTGTGTGTGTGTGTGTGTGTGTGTGTGTGTGTGAGGAACAGAAAGTGAGTGGGAAGAAGCAGAAAATGTCAATGACAGTGAAAAGAAAGGGATGGAGAGCTGCAGATCAGGCCTGAGTGGATCTTTGGGGAACACTGAATGAAACAAGTCACAGATCTAGTCACAGCTGTATCAACTCCAATCAGACAGTCTGGCAGGCAACCATGACCATACAGACTCTTCCTTTTTACTTACAAATACCCAACAAGTTGCTAAACAGAAACCAATAAAAGTGAATGTGACTTTCGCATGCTGCTCTCTTTAGTGCAACTTCCCGTTAAATTAAACAAACCAGCCCTCCAGTAGTGAGTGAGTGAATGCATTGGCTCATTTCAGGCCAGGCATCAATGTTAATACAATAAGTGAGAGAGGCTCAGCAGCAGCGTGTGACAAATTTCATGTAATTGCTGCTCCTCATTTTCAGACTGAGGCAGTCCTCAACATTTATCAGTGTGTTTAAATACAGATATATATAATTAAGAAAGATGTTGGCAGAGATGTCAATGTTGTGCGTGCGTAATTATTATTAGTTCGGCTAGTTTAAAGCAAGAAAAATAGTTGAGCCAATTAATAAAACGTCAGAAAGTCAAAATGTCCACATCAGTCTCCTCCATCTCCAGCATGGTAGAGCTGCCTTATGTGTATATGTCATACAAATTTAATGGAAGTGTCCTCGGAATAGAAAAAAAAAAAACGTCACCAACAATGTTTTCCCTCCCTTTTCTCTCCGCTTTTCTCGATGCATGATTCATAACCGAGCCGAGCACTTAACGGGAGTCTCCGCCGCCTCGCTGCGCTCCTACCCGGGCGAGAGGAACCGCGGGATTGCCCTGGCTCCCCATACATCCGCCAAACACGCAACATAGCAGGACAACAGACGCACGACCCCGTCAGGGCACCCACCTTCATTCTCCGGGTAATTCCGTAAAGCTCGACACGGCGACAAGGTCTGAAAAAGTAGAAGCAGGCAGGACAGGAGGGAAAAGGATGGATAGATCCACAGGACGCGTGGTGGTGCCATTTTTCAGGCTGCGCTGCGCCCTCGCTGCATCCCTGTCGGTGGTGTCGAGTCGGTGAGCGCAGCCCTGCGATTGAGGAGAGAGAGAGCAGAGGAGAGGAGAAGGGTGAGAGAGCGAGCGAGCGAGAGAGAGAGGAGGAGACGCTGGGAAGGAGGGTCCACAGTCAGCCAAATCCTGTCAATCAGCTGCATGACTCCCGGGGTGGTAAAGTGGCCTCTGAAGAGACTCCTCTTCTCCTCACACGCGGTTTCACTGTAAAAGTAATATGTATAGGACATCGTCTTATATGGAGTTTAAAAGTATATATTTTTTCTTTTTAATAGTGGCAATTTTTTTTTGCATAAAAAACCTGAATAACACTTCTAAAGCTTCAAGGACAAAATCAGCATTTTGTATTGCTTTTCTAAAAGCCCTTCAAAAGTGAGCTTCAAGAGTGAAGATAAGGAGTATATGTCGGAACATTTCTTTGGATTTGCTGATTTTAGGTACATTTTGGTAGTATTCACTTTTTTTATTCTATATAGCCTATTTGATGCCAAAAGTTTGGAGATGATAAATGTTGATACAATATTGATAGAATATATTGATATGAAAGTTCATATTCAACTAATTTCACAACAAACAGGGACATCTTTGAATACATTCAACAGAAAGGAGCATATTGAGACTGGTTTACACTTCTGATTCAAATCATATTCCGTACAGTAGTAGTCTATGCATCAGTGGCCTAAGCCACTGTGAGCAGGTTGGTGTGTCTGCTTAGCTCTGCAATACTCCAGATATACAGCCGCTAGCTGGCAGTGCGATTACGATGCTAGTTATATCGTCAGTTTCCAGTTCCGCCACATTTTCTGCTTGTTTGTGTACAGGAAACCGTGGCCACTGAAATCGAGCGTGTCATGTTGCCGTTTGAGCTGATAAATATTGAGCAGCAGTGGATTAAACTGGCTTGTAGTGTTTTTCCTTCGGCAAAAACAACGGTGATACTGGAAATGTTTTAAATGCAGGATATACGATGCTATCCAGTTGACCAATTACAGGGCTAGCAGTCTGCATTGTTTCTACGTGTAGTTACATTTTTGAGAAAGTGCACGTCAGGCTACGTACGTAGGCCGATACAGACTTGAAATGTATTACCATAGTTGGATAAAATACAATTAATGAAAATGTTCATGCAATAAACCGAGGGATTCACCCACTCTCTTGGTTAGAACAAACCACAACAAACCTATCCATCTCATTACTGATCCAGAGTTGTTGGGATCTACAGAACAGCCTCGTAACCCTGGGATAAACGGATCCTTCTCACTGCAGAAAATAAACTGTCAATTATTTTGATAGGCAACATGGGCACATGGCAATTACTGGATTAGTGTCAGCTCAGGCTCGCTTCCTTCTGGTTGTTGATTTGGTTCCTGCAGATTCTTTTAACAGCAACAGCTGACATGCACAACAGATCCCACTCAAACACTTTATGGAGATTTATTCAGCCTTTACATGTATTTGACTGCAGTTTGGACATCAGGAATAATGTGAGTATGTGTGTGAATCTCACTGTTGTGTGGCTGGAGCAGGCTGTGTTTAAATATGAATAAATAACGTGTGCAGACTGTCATGTGAAATGTGCGAGGAGGAGCTGAGCGTGTGCAAGGTCAACCTTTCAATCTTCTTCCTCTTCAATACAGCCTCCTGGCAGAGCTCATGTGGTGAAACCTCTGTCCCCTGCAGAGAGAAAATACCTTTAAGAGGGAAGTGTTATCTCTCGCTTAACCATTGGAGTGTGTTTATGTTCGTACAGTAGAGTAAGAGTAGTGTGCTTCTCGTCCCTCTAGTGCCTCTTCATCGGATTTAACCCATGTGATCATCCGCTGGTTGGGGTGACACAAATATGATATCCCATAGAAAACAGCAACTGTTAGTGGGGAAATATGATAACATTTTTAAAGGTTAAATAATAATTATAAAAAATTTCTGACAGGTTATTGGGAGGTGAGTAAAATCAAACCATTATATTTTAAAATCAGCTGTAAATAGAGGGTACCGTTTATTTTTTTATTTTTTGAGATTCAGATCCAGGGAAGGTGAAATCATTAATTCAAAATATTATCATCTCTCTTACACGAGAAGAATATCACTTTCATTTATGTGCTGCAAAAAGTTAATTAGCTAATCGGATGCTAGTATTAATACTAGCTTCCGATTAGCTGAGCTTGGCTTAAATTCTAGAAACAGGGAGAAATAACTCACCTAGCCATGTCTGAAAAAAACAAACTCAGCCTTCCAACACTTCACCCATTAACACGCCACATCTCTTTTCAGCAATTCATAGAAAACCAGAGAGTAGAAATAGCTTTGTTCTACTGTTGGCTATATGTCGACTATTTCTGTGTGCAGTTAATTTCCCGAATCCCTGCTTGGCGCTTGGCATATAATGTGTGAGGTAAAAAATATTAATAAATGAAGTCAAGGGGGAGATGTCAGCCAGATTTGATTGCCATTAAACATGCCAAGCTACCTTTTCCCACTGTTTTGCTGTCTTTGTGCTTAGCCAGCTACTAACACGGCCATCTAACTCTATGCCGACGACTATATGAACAATTTCCCAAAATAGTGAACTATACTTTCACTTTCAATATTTAGTATTCAGGTCAGTGTGCGGTTTTAAATATATATCAGGCAAAATCAGAATTAATTATCATTAATAATTTCCTCTTGCTGTCAATGCTCTTCACAGCTGATAGAATGGGTTAAAGAGATGCCATAGGTCCCTGATACACTAGGATTTTTTTCCCCTGCAGCTTACCGCTTTGTGATGTAACAACACTGTGATTTATGTCAGGATCATGACCACAATTATATTTACCAAGAGCAACGTTCTTCTATCACGCTTCTGTCCCAAATGAGGCTCCTGAAAGAGCTATAAAGCTGTCAAATATTCCCTGATTTATGCGGAAATTCTTTTTTACACGCTCTCGGCATTGTGTGTAGTTGCACACGTGTGTCGGCTTTTGTGTTTTTTTTCTCGCGTGTGTGTGTGAAGCAGCCACCTCCACAGATTTGTTAAGGCTCCAATTATAATGATGATTTGTTCCTTGCAATGGCTTTACTTGGATGACCTAATTTCCTCATTGAGTGTAGCAGGGAAGGAAAAAAAATACTAGTTCCTTTTTTCTTCCCCTCTCTCTCTCTCCTTCCTTCCTTTTTTTTCCTTCTTCTTCTTCTTCTTCTTCTTCTTCTTCTTCTTCTTCTTCTTCTGCTGCCATGACGCTGCATTCATCCATCCAATGACAAAACATTGCTGTCATGCATTCCAGCAGTGACAGCGTGACACGGCCCCTTAAACCCTTGTCACTCCCTCCACCACACACGCATGCATGCACCCAAACACCGACACGCACACACACACATACACACACACATCCGGCATGCCTTGTGGAAGAATGGTCTCGCCAGCGCTTGGCACTGCTTTTACATAATGACATTTTGAGGCTGCACACAAACACACACAGTGACAGATCCGAGTGACAGTAGCCTACAACAAGTATTTAAATTGTGTCTTTTGCTTTCTTTCCTCACATATTTCTGTCTTTTTTCCCTTGTGCTGTTTCCACTAGGAAGTGCTGATCTCTTCCTTGCTCTTTCACTTTAATTTCAAAAAGAATTCCTCTTTCATTCATTCTCCCTACTCTTTCGACCTCTAGACTGTCACCCCTTCACCCTGCTCGGCCTGGATGGGTCAGCTATTCTCTGGTCCAATCCCAATCTCCACCCTAAAGCCTGAGCACTGAAACCTCTCTGGACAATACTGATGTTTGTCTTATAGTGACTGACTTTGTCAATCAATGAGGGCTCAAAATGCTCAAAGAAATAAGAAACACATTCACAAAATCAAACGTTATTTGGTAACAAGCGGTGCCATTCAATAAAAGAAGAAAAAACGCAACATGTCAGTATGTTATTGTATTTGTGACATATAGATTTGATAATTAACAAAAGTCAGGAAGCCATGTGGGCTATGATATCATCTCAAACTTCTTCGTTGTTTTCTTTTTTCTCAATGTCAATGTCTGCTTTGAATACATTTTTCAGAGGCTGGACAAGCATGTTCCCCATCACCAATTTTGCAATAAACTCAGGACAAGTTCCACTGGATAGTCTACAGATTCAGGACTCACACAAACTGGACAAACTGGCAATGGATGTCTGCATCATGCACTTGATGATTTGACAAGCCTTGAGCCCTGTCTATAGCCCTTTTCACAAATGTACCCCTGATATTTTCTGATTTCAGGACATTCTGGTCCTGACACACACACACACACACACACACACACACACACACACACACACACACACACACACACACATATATATATATATATATATATATATATATTTTTTTTTTTTTTTTTTTTACTTTCATGCATTACCCAAGCCCTTTCGCATATGGGCCTGGGTAGTGCATGTAGAAGGAGTAGGTAGAGTCTTCCATAAAAGGCACTGTTCCCATGTTAATACCACTACTAAATGTTTTAGGTCTTTTTAGGCAATAGGAACCCAATAGTAGCAAACCATATACAGACATCTAGTGTGAGCATCAAAGTGTATAAAGCAGAAAAACTCAAGCTCAACGTGAACATCATTACCTCTCACTCTCTCACAACATTTTACCAGGGGCCTTGGAGGGGAAAGTTCGTATGAAGTCGGGGTAAACAGATTCTGATGTTTACATTCACACAGCCACTCAACCCAATATTTGGAAAGTTTCCGGAGCACAGAGTATGTATTAAAGAAGCTTCTGAGTGTGGAGATTGGGATTGGTTCCCTTTGATAACCACCGTCCTTCTCTCCCTTCCTGCCCATATTTGACTCAGAGCCGCTGTCTGGGAAAATAAAAGACTGTAACCAAGCAGAGATGAAACTCAGATGAGTGGTAGGAGTGTGTACCAATTGTGTGTGTGTTGCATGCTTGTGCCATTGATGGCGGGGGCTTGTTTGACAAGGGGCAGAGGTGATGACAGGGTCGTCTGCCTTGCCAGGAACTTCCCCCATAGCCACCACTCTCTATATACACACACACCCTCAGCCCCATTCAGAGCCACTCACTCATGTGGTAATGTCTCTATTGTGACAGCCTGAACGCTTTATGGGCAACAGCTTGGTGCTGGCATTTGGGCAGAGGCATTAGTGTGCATACGAGCATGTGCGTGATTATGTGTGAAAGTGTGTGAAAGTGTGTTTGTGTGTATATTTGTGTGTCTTGCTGTGCCTATGTAGAGCTTGAAACAGTTAGACCTTGACTCCTTCGTTCCAGAGTGGAGAGACGAGCTGAGAGTTGTAGAACAATTGGATCAGAGGCATTGGAAGTTCTAGGCATCGAGATAAAAGGACAAAACTTGCACAAACACAAAAAACTCATATGAAAACACACACGTCATTCTTCTTCTTTCCACTCTTACTTTCATACTTCCAGCATCTTAGTTAAGCAGCCGGAGCGATTCGTCATGTCAGAGAGCCTCGGTGCTGCCATACAACAAAAGGTGAAAGGGAGTGTGGGAAAGGGCTGGTGCACAAAGCCCTCCCTGCCCCTGTCTGTGTCCCTGTCTCAATTGCATACGCGGGCTGAGAACTCGCCCAGCAACCCCCCAATCCTGTAGTCTTCAAGGCCCCTGTTGGAAAAAACACAACCAATCTCCTCACATGTAAGTACATTAATATCTGTACTTAGGTTTTTAATTCTGTGGTGAGTATAGCACCATATTTTTAGGCTGTAAAAGCGCCAGAGTGAGGTCAACATTTGTACTGCATCCACTGATTCTAAAACGAATGTTTTCATAGATAGTGTCCACAAAGTATCTCAACATCAGGTCTCTGGAGGCCCCGGGAAAAAAAAACCTTGGCTCAGTCCAGACGGCCATTCATCCACATAGATAGAGGGAGGAAGAGACGGTGGGAGGGAAAACAAGATAAAAACAGCTATTTAGGGAGGAAATTCTGCCAGCTTAAGCCTCAAAAAAAGAGGGAGAGAGAGTGCAAGAGGGAGGAGGAGGATCTCCTTGAGAGTGACACCAGCGATGCAGACAGAGCAAAAAACAAACAAACAAACAGACAGACGGACTGCTTGAAAGGAGGATATTCACACTGTTCCAAGTCTATTCTCATCTAGCTTGTATTTTCTGCACCTGATTTCTCTGGGGTTGCTATAGAGGAAATATTGGGGGTAAACACAAGCAAAGCCATACGCACACATGCACGCTGCCACACACGCACACACACATACATCAAACACACACACACACACACAGACTAACTGCTGACTGGAAGGCAAAGTGAATGTTGTCTGCCTTCTAGCTGAGCGCACAGGAAAGATGTTTACCGTAAGTCTGAGGGGGGAAGAGCAGTCAGTGTTTTAACCGTCTCAATTGTGTCCTTCGCAAACAGAGGAATGATTTAACAATCAATGAAAACCGACCTTGCCTTCCTGTATCACATTCCTGTCAGAGCCGATCTATTAGCCAATGACGAGACAACATCCAGATTAATCAGGTGAGGTGAGGATAGAAACAATTTGAACAACATCTAAGGGGAAACAAGGTCATTTTTTGAGCAAACGTTCCCTTAAAAGAGAAAAATAAAAATATTTTTCCCCTCATAAATTTATCTTGAATGTGCTACTAAAAATGTGGGAGCACTTGAGGACGTTCATGTCATGTGCATCAGCCAGTGTCACATCATATCAAAGGCGTTAAAAGAGAGGGGGATGGAGGGATAAAAGGAAGTATGGACTCATCATGACGAATTGGAGTTCACCCAAACAGAGACAGTCTGTTGGCAGAGAGAGGAGGGAGACATGCCCGGCTCAGAGCTCAATCATTTCCATGCTTGCTTTAGTGCCTCACATCGATACACTGGCTGAGATCACGGAGAATATGAATAGGGATTTAGTCCTCACTGTCATACATATGGATCACACAGAACTGCTGTCATTAGGTCTCTGATCTTATTAGGATTTGTAGCTGCTGATGCCGTAGTGACAGTTAATCCTCAGTCCAGTGTAGTGCCAGGAACTATGCAGGAAATGGATAGAGGAATGAGACTGCTGCTGAGGGAAAAATCCACCTTAAATGGTCATTATTTCAGTGAATAGGAACATTTGGGATAATAACAAAAGGCCCTTTTTACTAATGACATTTTGATATGTAGCAAAAGGACAACCACAGGTATTACAGAGTCTCAGAATCCATCAATGTCAATACATGCCTCTAGGAGTGATGGGCAACTTTTTCAACGATTACCGCGGTTTGCAACAAGGTGCTCCCTTTCTGTGCGTTGGCTTTCTTGGAAGATCCTCCTCATCCTCCTTCTGCATGCGCTCACCAGCCGCGCCCCCCATACCTTAACCTATCAGAGTATTCAAAGTTGTGAGAGTGCATCGACACAGATAATATCTTGCTGTGAGGTGCAGATTCCTGAAAATGTCAGGATATGAATGTCCTGAAGTTATCCAGAAATGTCAACATTTAAAAAGTACGTATACAGTACATTCAAAAGTGCATATAAAGTATCTATATTATGCTGCTAAAAGAAGTAGTACTTATGGTTGGAAGTGCTTACAAGGCAACAGTAAACTAGAAGTCTCCTTAAATTCAGTAAACTAAAAAAACTCACATGAAATCAAACATTTCAGTTGATGTGTTAGTGAGACAACGAGGTGCAATTTATTTTCCATTCAACTGTCTTCAAACACTATTGAATGATATATTGTGTTTCTGTATTGTTTTCTGTACTTCATGCGCCTTTGTCCATTTTGAAGACGTCTCTGTCATAGCCTTTTTATGACTTTTAACCTCATTCACTCTTTAACAGCTCTTTGTCTTCTATTCTTTTCTTCCCAACAGTAAACAGACCAATGCCAACTGTACCAGACTTAGCAACCGTTTTTCTTCAAAGAAGCAGTCTCTTTCAGAGAAAAAGCAGACCTGGGAATGCTGTAATTGACCAATCACAATGGAGTATTTTACATAGCCAAGTAATGAATGTTGATCAAGAGAAATAAAGCTGAGTTCCATGCAGCTGCTTCAGTTTAGTTTCCTTCTTGCTGGGTCTTTGTTATACTTTAGACTTACAGGAATGCTTGAATACAACAAAGTCACTGTGAATGTGTTTAATAGCTTAATGCCCCTTTTCTTCTTTGACAAGTCAATGTTTTCCCCAAAAGACCCTTGGACAGTGTCCCACACCCCCTCTCTATTTATATGTCTATTCTGATAACTCTTATTGCTCCCTTCCTCGCGCCCCTTCTTTGTTTACCCTCTGCAATATTATAAAGTGTGTTTTGAGTGTTAAAATCCTTATAGAGAAATCCATGCCCTATAAGCCATGAAAAAAGATCAACAATCCCATAAAGGCAATGCTTCACAAATGTCCAGAATACTACATTTTTATGACTTATCGTTTATGAGTGTCCAATAACTCAGAATTCTGCACACCACCGAGTGTCTACAGGGAGTGAATGAGGCACTTTCTTTTGGACAAGAATTATGAAAGTTACTGATATAATTTTGATGTCTTCATTACAGAGATAAAGAGATGTCTGTTTTGAGTCTGTTTGGCTCTGGAGTGAAGTCCAGTACAGCTGCAAGGTCTACTGTTCTTCAGACACCAAGGCTTTAAGACCTGCAGGCTATTTCAGCCTGGATTTCTAGTGTCCATATTCACTCGACTTGGAAATTAGCTACAAAACTAGGCTACAAACAAAATCAAATGCCATCCCAAAATGTGACCCAGATAATCAGCTCTATTTATTCAATAAATTCAACAACAGATTTATTTTAAATAATGCTGTCGC
Organism: Labrus bergylta; assembly: GCF_963930695.1. Taxonomy (NCBI): domain Eukaryota; kingdom Metazoa; phylum Chordata; class Actinopteri; order Labriformes; family Labridae; genus Labrus; species Labrus bergylta. Next base: position 18,385,112 of record NC_089198.1, read on the forward strand.
TTGAGTCTTTCAAATGCAGTCTGGTTCTGCAGTCCCTGCCAACATGGCCCTGCAAACAGTGGAACTGAGCTTTTTTTTTTTTTTTTACTACATTTACCATCAACACTGGTCCCTGATTTACACAACACATTAAAATGTACCTTTTAGGTAAATCTGTGCTCAACTTACATACAGTGCAGCATATTCTCATTTCATCTCTCTCTTATAATACCTTTTCATAGAATAAGAAACTAAACTTTCCTAAATAAGATATCATTCTAAAAGTATGAATGAATTAAAAGAAATGCCGCAATGACGGAAAAAAGTCTGATGCTAGAGAAAATATGGGTTGCCGATGACTTATGGCCTGGTAAAAAACAGGCTAAAGGTTTTAAACAAAGAGACCGTAAATCTGATTGTTATTGGTTTATAAGTAACTCACAACATGGTGGTTTCGAGTGATTAGAGCTGCATTAAGTCACTTCTGTATACTGAAGGGCAGAAAGTTTTGTAAGTAGAAAATAAATGCATTTACAGGTACGGACATGGCGGCCAAGCTTTTTGCTGTGCTAGCATAATTCAATAAAATGAAGTGCAGGAGCAGTCTATTGGAAAATATTCACTTGGATCTGTAAGACCGAAACAACGAGTTCAAAGTGGCTAAAAGCTGCTTTTATTTTAGAAATATCTCTTAACTTAATGTAAAAATCCTAAGAAGTATGCCCCAGCTTTAAATAAACACTTTCCCTTCCCTTTCCACCTTTCCCTCTCTCACACACACCAAAAACAATTATGTACGCAGAACAGACACACACATTGGTGTGATTTGTCACCATCTCTCTCTGCATGGACAGGCCTGCGCTAATGGACAGACACTCTTTGTGTGCTAAACAAATTAGCTCCATTACTATGAGACAGGCAGCGAGGGTGAGAGGGACAGATAAAGAGAGAAAGAGAGAAGCAAAGGTCCAAAAAAAAAAGGGATACAGCGGAAGATAAATGCAGTGCGAGGTGAGTTTAAGGAGGAAGAGGAGCAGGGTAGAGATTTGTGTTCGCCACACATGAATAACAGAGCAAGTCGTCTTATCAAACATTTCTGTGCAAGTGTGTGTGTGTGAGCCAAGCTAGACATCTAAGCCCTGGTGAGAGCGGCTAAATGTGCATTATCGTCCATCCATCACTCACTCATTACTCATTCACTTACTTACACTCAGACACACACACACACACATTCAGAGCACATACATGAATGCTGATACTCCCTAATACGTGCACTTAACACCAGACTGGATACGAGCGAGACACATTTATCTCCATGCAACTGTGTGTAAACGATGCTGAGTGCCTCTCTCAACGTGTGTGTGTGTGTAGGTGTGTGTGTGTTTATGTGTGTAGGTGTGTGTGTGTGTGTGTGTGTTTATGTATGTGCATATGTGTGTGGTGGAAGGCGCAAACGTGATCTGCCAGGTTCCAGGTCAAAGCAATCCTCTGTCAAATGATTGGATCATAATCTGATTGACAGGTGGACTCCCTCCTCTTCACTGTCACCTCCTGGCTTTCTCATCGTTTGTCATCCATTTTTATTTTCTCTCATTATCCCCTCTCCTCCTCCTCTTCCTCCTGCTGTATACATTCCTCTGTTCCTTCCTTCTCCTTCCCCCTCTTAGCGTCATGTTTGTCCTCCCCCTCCCCTTTATGATACTTCCCTTCCTGTCTTGCTCTTTATCACATAAACACATCATTCTGTCTGCGCCGTGATCGCATTACCTGTGGTGCTCACCACCACAGCCCCTCTGCCATCTGCAAGTGTGTGTTTGTGTGTGTGTGTGTGTGTGTGTGTGTGTGTGTGTGTGTGTGTGTGTGTGTGTTCTTCTGTGTGTGTGTTTGTGTGTGTGCATAAGTCTTTCTATAGAACATATACAGAAACATGCCCTGTATGGTCAGTGTGAATGGAAGCAGAAGCACAAAGTCTCTCTCCTCTCCGTGTTGGTGGACTGTAGTGGCCTTGAATGTTTCCTCTGGTGTTACTACGAGTGTGTGAAGAGGAAGGTTGATGCTTTTCAGCACTGACATGCTGTGTGAATACAGAGATATTATCAAGACCACCCAGTGAAAATCCAATTTTAAGCACGGCTCACAGTGTTCATATAAATGTTGACCTGGAGACATCTCTTGCTTTTTGGAAGATTGCTGTTGATGTGATAGAAACCAGAAAGAAGCCATTATTCACAGAGCTTTATATCTTTGTGAAAAACGGTACATTTCAGGGTGTGTAAATATGATCCACCCTGGAGTCTGATGGTAGGAATGTCCAGTTCTAAATGCATTAGCTGCATAGCATCCTACCTTTCCTTCTTCTACTCATTTTCATTTAGATCTCTACTTTCCTTTGGTCGATAAAGACAAAACCTAATATATATGAAGGGAGAGTGAAAACAGACAGATGAAGGTATATTTACAACTTAAATGTGTCCATCTCAGTGTCAGTCTCCTTTCCTGTCTGAATGGCCAGCATGAATATACTTTTGTTATTTATAACTACTTGATTGGCGAAACAAATAAACCCAATAAACTTAACAAAATGATTAACAGGCCTTAAATCTTAGCTCTAACTTCTACAGTCGTCCGGACGTGTTGTTGAGAGTAAGGATCCCGTAGTTTGCCCATTTTTATGCCCTGAGGTTTGATTTTTGGTTAGGCAGCTTGTAAAACGGAGTTCCTCCCTTCAGTTTGAAATCGATTGCGTTCCCCTTCTCTGGCTCTGATGGCCTGACTATGCTCAAGTCTAAAATATCATAACAATCACTAAATGATTTGTTATGACTTTTTGTGAAACATATTCATGTTCCCTAGAACATAATTCATTAGACATCATTGATTTCCCCTTCTGTGAGGTGCCATCATCAGGGTCTAATTTTAATTTTCAATCAGGTTTAATTTGATTTATAATCATCAAAAACACATCAGCCTCAAATGATGAGATGAGGTCTAACATGGAGGTCATTAGTCCACATTATACCTGCTCAAAACCAGCATTATAGAATTTGCAAATGATAAAAGGTTAGCACGTATCACAGCTCTGCAAGCGTCCCACAGATGGCAGTATTATTTCAATTTTACATCGGGGGGGATGCACGCTTCAAATCAACAAAAGCTTCTTACTATGTGAATGATCATCTCTAAAAGTATAAGAGGTTACCTTCAAACCGTTTTTTAAATGTTGTAATTAAAGTTTCTGAACATTTTCGGAGTGTTAAGGGGTCGGTGATAGATCAGAGACTTAATGCGCAGTACTTTCAAACCAATGATAACAACATACAAGTATGTCCTTCCCAATCAAGTGCAACAAAACTACTCTGCTTGTGTTCAGCCTTCGTGCTCGTCCAGTGAGGATGACAGCATGTCTCGTGGTAGATTTGGAGAAAGAGTGGGTTGTGTTTTGGTGAGATGTGCCTGAGTCGTGGAAAAGCACTCACTTGTTATTTATCACTCACTTATTGGGAAAGTGTCCTGCTTCCCTGCACATCAGCCTGTGATCAGCCTGTACAGTTCAGCTCTGTGCCTGCCCTCTGAAAGCCAACAGCTCGGCTAGACTCTTGCTGTCCACCTCCGCTGCACTGTGTTGAATTAAGTTTCTTTTCAATCAAACCAACATTCCACAAAGTAGATTTTTCAAACAGAATATCGCTGTTTACTTTATGTGGATGATTTTGACATAACAAGGGAGAAAAGATGTTTAAAAGTGATGCCGCTAGCTCCATTAGCATGGCTAGATATCCCAGGATGCTATGAGCAGCGAGTCGGGCGGTTGCAATACACAATGAATGGGAGAACATTTTGATTGACATATAGGATCTGCCACGCCCACATACTCCTGAGAAATTACCTGCAAAATAAGCTGTATTTATACAAGGTTTTCTGGTAGTTATGAATGTTTATTTTCACCCGGATTTTTATGGATACTTAATGATACATTACATTTTTAATACCACATGTGAACCAAGGCTACCAGGGGCTTTAAAATTCAATGAACAGTCTTTCTTTCTCACAAGCTGAATATCTCCACCACATTGGGATAAAGATTGCTATTATCACAAAAATAGTTCATGATTTCAATTGCACTTGTCCCCCTGGCTTTTACTTCCAATAATAAGTCAAGCTCCAAGTACTCCATCAGGCCACACTCTGCCCAGCCTTCAACTCAAACTGGTGGACTAACCATTTCAGAGAAAACGTCACAGAGCACCCTGATAGAAATTGCTTTTATAATTAGTAAACCGCCTTTCAAATTATGTTATGGTGACAAAGTATTATCTATCTCTATTATGTTAATGGACATTATTTCTTAGAGTGTATTAAAAGCTATGATTTTATACCACACTGAGTGGCTGTTGCAGGAAGTGCCAAGCAAACTTTCACCTAAAGTGCTGGGGTTAAGGTGAGGGGATGAGCTTGATTTAGTTCAATGTTGATATTAAATTGTATGTGCCAACAAGTCAACTTTAACTTTTGAAACACAGCTAGAATAATTTGGATAATGCTGCACAATTTTACTTTCTGTACTTGTTCAATATCGACCTTATAACAACTTTTCAAGTATATTAACATTTCCCTGTAGTTTAATCAGAGAATGCCGGACAAGAATGAAGTTGAGTATATTGATATGAGATGCAATGAACGATCCTCTGCACCAACATGGAGCCTGTATTGGCATAGTTGAATGATTTTGACTTTTCCCTTGTTCATTGGTGGATTAAATGTAGGAAACTGAGAACCAAGGGAACTGATTTGAAGTTTAAAGGAAGCTAGGCCTTTAAACCCAAAAGGTCGAGGCCACTGTACCCAAAACAAGGTGAGGAGGTTTCCTTACCTCTGACCTAAAAACATCTAACCTTGAATGTATTTACAGTGTGAGAACCTTTAAAAGGGGGTAATACAAACACACACTCAGAGGACTAAAAAGGGAAACACTTTACCAGAGTTTCCTTTGATGTTATCGCAGAGATTTAATATTTTGTTCTAGGCCTCATTCAAACTCTTAGCAGCTGCTTGGAATCTATACTGCCATGTCACTCAATAATCAATATGTCTTACACACTCACACTAGTTCACACAAACACTTGCACACGCCCTAGGAGGAATCTCTCTTATCGGGAAACATCAGATCAACTAGATACACTTGAATGCCTATTGGGGCCAGATTGACTCACAGTGAGGGGACGCAGGATCAATGTTTTTGCTTGCAAGCCAAACTCCTTCTGTTGCTTGTGTGTGATGTGTTTCAGTGTGTGTGTGTTTTTTTCTTTTTTTTTTTGCCTGCCCAGCCAGCTGTCTGCTTATTCACGGCATATTAACGTAAAGATGGTGCTGTAGGAGGGACCAGCAGTGGCAGGATGGGCCGAGTGCATCCATGGACTTGCCTGACAAGAGAGGCCCCTGGTGTAGCTCCCCCACTGGGCTTAGGAGACAAAGACAAGTGGCTGTTTCCAAACACGGGCCCCTCTCACCACCCAGAGGTCAGGAACTTAGAATAATCTAGCCAGTGCAGGAGGGACCATGCTTTCTCCTCCACGCACACACAAGAACACAGACTCATTTAGGCATTAAGGCTTTTGATATGACCCTGCTTAACCCAACAGAGGAGTGAATGGTGGGGTGTCAGGGGGTGGGAAGAGAGGGCTTTAGGATGAAGGTTTCTAAGGTTGGGGGGTCTACATATGGACAGAAAGACAAAAAAGCAGTTGTGGCGGGGATAAAAAGGGGCAATCATTGGACATGTGCTCGACAGACAGGGAGCAGACAGAGTTAGTTTGTGCAGGGACGTTTAAAGACAGAAACATGAAGCAAGAGGTTGCGTTATGGACTGTAAGATCAAAGCAGACAAATAAATAGAGAGATGAAGAGCAAGGGAGACCTTGCCGCAGTGAGTGATGAATGAAATAAGCGGTCTAAAAGGGACACAAGCTCTTTGATCCCTCCTCTAATATTATTCCTGGAGCACGGCGTCTTTTGAAATGCCATTGCCAAAGGGAGACAAATGAGTGACGAGCAGACACAAAAATCAATTCATACGTTCATCAGCTGCCTGTGAAAAGACATGTCTGGTTCTGAACACTTTTGTAAGCACAATGTCAAACAAGTAGCCTTTGCTAAAGACTGTAGAGTCTATATTATTCAAGGCTGTCTGGCAGTACATCTTTTAACCTCACAGTTTACCGTACTGTCATGGAGAGCAGAATAATGTCGCCTCAGGGTTGTAGTTGTTGTATGTTTTTTGCCACTGTAGACCACAGGGCTACATTTGGATGACTCTCTCAGAAACTGTCAAGCTCAGACTGTCTGCTCACTCACTGCAGGGGAAGTACGCCATCTAGTGGGCTGGTATGAAGGTTCGCAAAGACAATGAAAACACAGAGGAGAGCATTGTTTACGTCATCTAGGGGAAAGAAGAAATGATTTATTCAAACTAAAAAGATCCTATCTGGTACATGTTTTATGTCTCTAAAGATTGAACAGAGAAGCTTTTTTAAGTCTCTGATAACGATTCATGAGGATTTGTCAAAGGGGAGGGAGAATTTAAAAATGACTACTCTTTTTCCACTGCATATTAGAATCTGTCTTGATCAGAATGGCATTGGACAAGAAGTAACCATTATTTAAGTGCATTTCTTCTCAAAGGCAGCAAAATAAAACAGGCAATCACAAGATCATAAATAAAGCAAAGGATTAAAAAAAAGGACAAATATTAAAGACATAATATTCATTCTTCTTTTGTTCTTGACAAGAGAGCGATAATCGGATTAAAATCACTAATCTCTGTCAGTTAAATACAATGTGAGACCAGGTTTAATCCTCTGTGGAAGTAAAGATTGTCATTTTTACCATCTCTGTTTGTGTACAGAATGATCAAAAGAGATATACTGTGTTTATTAGTTATATTTTGTGATGTAAAACCACAAAACCAAACAGGCTGTTTATTTATCTTGAAACTTAATGCTAAGCTAATTTCACTCTTGCTTTACCCTGAGTAGGCCTACATACATGAAACAGAGAGTGAATAAAAAGAAAACACACAAATAGAGCTTGGTTAGTAACTTCTATGAACTTCAGTAATACAGTTTTCAGTCGTATAAGATCAATCAAACTTTGCTTTAATAGGAAATTGTAGACAACCATAATCTCCTCTTAAACACCTTATAAAGTGTAAACTTTGCGTCAAAAGAATTGCAAAACGAGTGCTGTAGTACTTTTAACAAAAGAAAGAATCAGCTCTTTCAACGCTGACAGCACAAAGCAGCTACACAAAAGAAAGAAGTGTCCACCACCGCCTCACTAATCGACCTATTTTACCAAATCTAAGGAGAGGGCTGGACAATTTGCTGTCTATAATAGCACTGGCCTTAGGAGACAGGTTACTGAGGCGGTGAAACCCCTCTCCTTCTGAATTGATCGTGCTGGATCAGCTGTGGTATTGCACGTCTTCCATCCGTGAAGAACTGCGGGCCCAAGCGTCGCCATAATTAAAGCACTTATTGATTAGACCTTACGCGCTCCTGCGTCCTCTGGACCGTGAGCCAGAGGCACGGGGCGGGTCACTCCATCTCACTATGCTAATGTCTATGGTAATTCAGCCCCCCGGTTTAAGTCGATTATTGACGGCTTGCCTAAATGGACGGTTGATCCACGATTGAAGCTTTGTGCTGAGGGTCAATAGAAAGGAGATTGATACCGGGGCAGGAGGTCAGTTTCATTTCTACTCCACCGCTTTTTGGGAATGAATTGGAAATGACTTTGTTAATTGAAATATTAATTGGAAAGTAAACGACATTTCACAACCCCAAGTGGGATTTCTGCTCATCCCCTGGTATCGAGTAGAAATGTACAAGATCCATCTATGGGGGCCCTGGGGAACCGGCTAGAGACCCTCATTTGTTGGAGATCAACTTCTCACTGGTTTCAGTTAGGCATATATATATAGATATATCTTTCTGTTTGCACAGGTATCATTTTTGTGTATACCAAGTGGCAACCACCAGGGAGATGTTAGAGAAAGGAAGCCAAAATCTGCAATTCTTCAAGTGGCCACTTGAGGCTGCCTCAAAAAATGAGTCAATCCTCAATAGGCTGCATATTCAAATGCAAGACTTTACAGCAGAATCAAACGTGTTTAGAGGCTGCAGCCATAATCTTGGCTTCTATGGCTGATTTCTGTTTTCATTACAACTATACTGGGGTGATTTTTATGTAACTTACGTGTTGGAATTTTGTTTGTCATTAAAGTTATGTCTAATTATGGGCATGGCTACTTTGAGTGTAATCTGCAAGACATCAACGCAGCTTATTCAGAGGCGGCTGTTGCATAATTCTACAGGAAGAGGGACACGCTTTCTCACAGATGGACGGGGATGTAAATCTTAGCTTTTTAGCTGGATGCTAACACATGATGGAAATTGTCCTCAACAACCTAACAGGTTTAGCATCACGGTCGTGGTCATTTTAACTTAAGAAATGTTCTTTTCTACTAAGCAATGTGAAGTATAATAGATCCTTTCTTAAATTAAGGTACGCTGAGTTGATTTTATAGCATCTACAGTCTGTAACAGTACAGTTGTGTAATTGGTCAAATGTCTGCATGCTGAATGAATTTAGCTTATAATATCAGCAAATCAAGGGGTCATGCCATGACATCTGTCAGTCATTTACAGGATGGAAGTGAATGGAAGAGGATGCTACAGTGCTTGAGATGTAAAGAAAATAAGCCCATTTAGAGGTATTGCATGTTTTTTCTTGAAACTATTTGGTTTATTTTCGGGTTTTTCTAGTTTCTAGTTTTTGGTACTCTAGTTTCACAACCACAGCTGCCAGAATAATAGGTCTCCCCACACCAAACCTAACAGAACTCAACAACAGGGCCATCACACACATTACAAGCTCAATAGAACAGGACATCACACATCCACTGAACACCCACCTCACCCCACTTCCCTCAGAACAGAGGTACAGAGCAATGAGGTGCAGAAAGGCTTGCCTTGGGAACAGCCTGATCCCTGCTGTTATAGTGGCCCTGAACAAAAGGACTGGCTGAACAGGTCAGAGTGGGTACTCTTGACTGTTTGATGAGCTCTAACTCTGTTTGTGTTATACTCTGTGTTTTGTGTAAAGCCGTTTCATGAACACCAACGCACTTAATGATACTGATGATGATGATGGTTTTATTTGATAACCTTCGACAGCAGCCATTGATGTCGTGCTTAGCCTCTGTACACTACCTGTCAGCACCTGTGTGTCTGATCAGACTTAAAGCTGTTCGTTTGCACTATACTAACATCGTTTCTTCCTTTCTAGATCCTTGTCATATTCACTCTCTGATTTATGTCACTTTGGATAAAAGTGTCTGCTAAATGAAGTGTAGAAATTGTAAAATGTTTCCATAAAGTATTCTTTGAGTTCATGGGTGTATGTGTGAAGAAAGAAAGGCACAGAGATAGGAGCATACAAAAATAAAATCCTGAGGTAAAAGAAAAGAGCAAGGCACAAAAGGAAAAATGGTTCTACCTTTCCTGCTGAAACATGGAACAACAATGTTTGATGTTTGATGGACCTCTGGTGGGCACTGGTGCTGGGGGCAAAGCAGAACATCATGCAATCACTCCAAAAAAGGTCGGCGTATTGATCGGTGCATATGTCTCCACTGTTACATATCAGAAACATCTCTGCTCTTTCCAACACATCTCCAGCTCTTAAAATGACCTGAAGTGCACTGCTCTTTTCCCCAGACAAACGTTTGGCTGGTCACGTGGCGGCTCCAACCGCTCACAGACTCAAACACACAGCTCTTTGTTACAGCATACCTGGCCTTTGTAGAAGTTTCCTGTCTTTTTTTCTTACTCTAGATGAACTTTTCAGTGTGTGTACACAGACAGAAATGAGAGAGTGGGAGTTAATCGGGTTGTCAGATCGTATAACTCTCAGAAAGAAAGGGACAGAATCATATCTTTATCTTTCAAAATGAATCAATACAACTTTTCATTGTTGGATTAAGGATAAAGCCAAACCTTGATCTGTCTGGAGCTGGTTCTTTATTAAACAGCGGGAGCAGACAAAGTCAAATATAACCATCTGATGAGACACTGCTTTAATTAGTGGGCGCCTTCTAGACATGCCACTCACATTGTGTCTGTGCCTGTAGGAGTGTGTTTGCTTTGCACCGTGTATCATCCAGTGAAGTATTTCATACCAGGAAGCACTCCTCTCTGCCTCAGCCTGATCCTAAAAGCAGCTATTGTTAAAGACTGGCATGAAAGATTCATAGAGGATACAACCACGATTTTGTGTGCGTGAATCATACATGAGTTGGTGCAAATGGAGTGTGATCAGAAAGTTGTGGTTTAAAAAGAGAAGTTTGTTTTCATTATCACTTTTCTCACTTGTGCTGTTCGCTTGGTAAGGAGGTCTCTGTAAAACAATTACCACATTGATCGCAGCCTTAAAATGTACATCCATATACCGTATAAATATGTTCTTTAGCATACCCTGGTGTGCACGTAAAGGGCCTCAACAATGTGCTTCTCATTCCCATCTAGGGTCAATATCGGATGAGGATATGAGAGTCAGTATTGATTGTAATTTCCTGTGCTGCTACGTTCCACTCTCTGGCTTTATCAGGAGACTAATTTCTATCAGTTAAGCTGTCAGCCAACCAAGAGCGCGGGCTGCTGCCCAGGACAACAACTAATGAATAAGAGAGGAACGAATAATCCAGCCAGGCATTTCTGCTCTGACAAACAGGTTGCCAAAGGAATGGTAATGATGAGGCTGGAATATAGAGTGTGGAGGTGTGTGTGTGAGTGTGTGTATGTATTTGTGTGTCTGCTTACCTTTGTGGGTTTGTGTATGTCCTATGTTTTATAAAATGTGTGTATTTTGTGTGTTTGTATGCTTCTTGCAGGTTTTCAGCTGTTTTAATGACCGGACATTTGGGACGTCAAGCGTTTGTGTGTCTTGGGATTTGTCGTTGTTGACAGAAGGACTCAGGAGCGAGCTAACGTTTGTTTTCAATCCTGACAGCAGGTGGACAGCCAATCAGTTGTTTATCTTTTTGCTGTCAATGTTGAGTAGTTATAATGATGTAGCACAAGGCCCAAATGCAGACTTTTGGCTTAAAGTTCTCCTCTGTTTCATTCATTTTTTATCTAGTGTCCGAGTTTCTTTTCAACACTTTTTTAATATATTCCAAAGGATCTTCTTGCATTTCTTTTTATCTTCTTCTTTTTATACTTCCCCCTACCCCACACTTTCACATCCTCCTTGTTGTCATCTTACTGTCACTCCACTCTTTCTTTCTTATTCAAGGCTTTAAATTGAGTCAATGATATGGTCAGTATGTTTGGCTAAATGGTTTGGTAAATATAGTGTAAAAAATTCCGAGTTCCCTTTTCTAAATACATCATTTATTTTCTCTCTCCTCATCGTTCTCCCTTTAACTACAATAAGAATACCCTTTTCAGTACTATATCCACCAGTATGCCCATAAATTGTATTTAACTTTTCAATCCCCTGGTAGTTAAAGTTCAAGAGTTGTGTCTCTCCAATAATACAATCTGGCTTCTTAAAGGTTCGTAGGTTAACATAAAACTGAGTTAACTATACAATCATGTTTCTGGACTCCATGGCGTAATTAGGTCAAGACATGGTATTGATATGTGATGAAAAACGGAAGAACAGCTCATGTTTACGTCCTGTTAAATAAATGTATCAGAAAACCAAACCATTTGGATGATTGGGAATTAAATAACATACAAGGCCACACATTACAGTTTAAAAAATGAACTTGTCATCACTCTGGAAATTGAATAACTTCCTGTCCTGCCAATCGTATTCTTTTGCCAACAGTGGTAATTAAAAAAACAAAACATAAAGGTAAGTGGAGTTGTTTTAGTCCTATAGTCCTGCTATATTCAAAGACAAAGTCTTTGTGCTGTAAATTATTTTCTTGGAATCAAATATAATTGCAGCGGTGACAGTTATTCAAAATACATATAAGTTGTCAAACTTAATGCTAATATTCTGTTTTTTAATCATAAAAGGCATTGATAGCCTATAAGACCACATGGGAGCATTTTGGTTATTAGAGACTGAATTTAGTATTGATGACTCTTTATAACCTAAAAAAGGCAAATGAGAGTATTAGGAGGAAGATTGATCCTTTCAGTTGATTATTGTGTCTGTTTTGGCTGCTAGGGTGGGTGTCAGATAATACTATTGACAGGATGCTGAAGAAGCAGCCTGTTTTACATTTAAAAAATGTTTTACATACCTAAAATATTCACATCATATGATAGACCTTTAAAGGATTATTTTTTCACTTGTGTATACATACAAGAAAGAATCAGCAAAGAGATAAGTCGTACAGCTTAGTCCACAGGGGGCGCCAAAATCAACACAAACCATAAGGTCTTCACAAGAGCTTTGGATTTAGACTGTTAATCAGTTCAAAAGTCTCCACAGTTGGTTTTATGACCAATTGATGTGCTCTGTCATGGCAGGGTTACATAAAACTGGATGGTGCAGGTTACCTGATGCAGTACTTCTTTAGTATTTTTCTCCTATCTTCAAAGGTTAGTGCTGTCAAAAGGCTTCACATTTGTCAAACTGTCTGAATTTGCATATCAAAGTTCAACAAAGTTCCCTAACACATTTATTTGTTTCCATGAAGACCGTCTAAAGGTCAGGCTTATTGCACTCAACAGATACTTTTTTTAGATGGTTATATGAAGTAATATGACACAAGCACTCCTAATATAGTTTATCATATTTAACCCACTACAAGAAATTCCCAGAGACCTGGTCAACCATTTCATTTAAATTCAAACCTCCTTTCGGCTGATACTTTTAGTGGCTCTAAAAGTAGAGGCACATTGTGGCTTTTAGAGTGAGTGTAAGGGAAAGTGACGCTATCTGTCTTTGTATGTACACACCTCTATGAGCATTTCTACTTACGAGTGACACTTTAGTTGTAATGGTTAAGTTGTGGCCTGGTTTGTGGTGGAGGGTCCATTCTTCACTCTAGCATATGAAAGTTGAACTCATTGTTTCCTTTCCGATTGTCCTCCGGCTGGGAGGGTGGGGGGTGGGGGTTTTGTTGTATAAGACACAAGATCTTGACTTGAATGATCAGAACGACAGAGAGAACTTTGATGAATGGCAAAGCGATGAACTGACACTCCACACCCGCTGTATGAGTAAGACTAAGTGATCCAGATTGGGTCAATTTGTACTCAGAGATACAACAACCAGCAACTGACGAAAAAAAAACAACTCGTTGAGAAAGATGAGATCCAGCCTGCTGTCAGTCGCTTTTCTCTTCTTCACCACATGGTCCAGCCTGGCCAGTGCAAGTGAGTATACCGTCAAAAACATATAAAAAACTTTTGATTGTAAGTTTGGCAGGATAAATGAAGAGTACTTAATCTTTCTTTTTTTTATGTCTGCCTTATTCAGCCCATGGACCGTTGACAAACTGCTGCGACCGACACTCCAACACCAAAATCAAATTAGACAAAATCATGAATTACATCATCCAGTCTGGCGGTGCCTGTCCAATCGAAGCCGTAATGTAAGTGGTCCTATACATTCACAGGGTTAAAAGTTAGGTACATATTTTGAAAGAATTGGTGCACCTGACCTGAATCACAAAACCAACGGCACAATTCCTAACAGCTCTCTACATGCAGACAGCTCCTGTTTGTGTGTGAGATTTCTGCCGTCACAACAATCCACTATTTGCGAATGGAATTTATTTTTTTAATGCTCTGGTTATTTGAGAATTATATTTACAAAAAGGACATATAACAGCAATCATCTTTTTTAGAAAGTGTCGACAGTTTTCATTGGAACAGCTTTCAGTTTTCAAGGAAAATAGTAACTTTGAAAATAGATTGCAATGAGACCACCAGTTGCATTTACCTTGGCTATAATAACACAATGTGCATGGATTGATAGCGTTAAAAGATTGTAACTCATCATTTATGAAACTAGTATTTATTAAATAAGAAAATGTAAGATGATACATCAGCATAAATATTTCATTAACAAGTCCAAAATCATTTGCAGCTTCCGGACGAAGTCAGGGGCAAGACTCTGCTCCAATCCTGAAAATAGCTGGGCTAAGAGAGCAATGCTGAAGGTCGACAGGGAGACAAAAGAATTGTTACAGCAGAGCCAGAGTGAAGAAGGCGGATCAGCAACTATCATCACCCCAGCAGTGGCCAACACATCCAACAGGGCCAAACCAGGGAAAGGCAGGAATGGGAGGAAAAGACCGGGGAAAAAGTCCAAAGGAAGGAGGAGGGGTCAAAGGAAATTTGTGTAACGCAACTGAAAGTTACCACAGACAACAAACATTACTCTCTCTGACTGGACTTGTCTTGATATATTGCATCAACCGTCAAGACACTTCAAACAAATAAAACAATAGACTTTATACGGTTTTATATTAATCATTAAATATTTTTGTTTATATTGAAATATATGTTGACCCATGCTAATTGTCGTAAATGTGTTTGTTTGTCTCCATGACATTTCATAATAAAGTATTTTTGACTAATTAAAAAGTGTCCATGTCATGTATAAATGAAACCTTATCAGAGTTTAATACATTTGACGGGTGTTGGGGGCTCGCATTGTGTTGTTACACTCAAATAAAAGACCGAGAAGGAAACCAACATAGACCAACAGTAAAGCTAACGAAGCTAGTCAAAGACAAACATGCCAGAGACAGAAATATTATCTATACTGCTTAAAGGTACAACAAGTTACCCAGACATGGCTTGTGACATATGACTAGATGTCATCATAATAATTTGGATCATTATCATCAGTTAAACTTCGAAAGCTGAAATGAAGAAAACTTTTGCTTTTGTTTTAAAAAATAGGGATTGTGTTGGGAACTCACGAAGGCAGCTCACAATGTTTATAACTGTTTAGGCATGTGTTGAAAAACTGGTTTCTGGTTTTAGGGGTTTGCAATGATTTCCCCGGTCATAACTTGGGACATGCACAGATCCAAGATGATCCTAAATGTCCAGTGTGTGGACTAAGACTCACATATTCTCAAAATTACACATGGCTGTCTATTCAGCATTATCAAATTCAGAGTCTCTTTGTAGTGTTCACAGTCTACCACAACAACTTTTAAGACTACTATGAGGCACAAGCACGGAAACCCCCCCCACTAAACAACAAAACACACTGAAGGAGGTTAGGACAAGTTGTGCTGATATAATGTAATTACTGCAAGATGTATTGTTTTATATATTCTGTATAACTTTCTTCTCTACTAGATATTTGAGTATGATTGCTATGGGCACTTACAGGTAAAAGTCAAATTTTTTCTGTTTTTATGGAATAATAAATGAAAAAAGCAAAACAACATTTTGTAACATGATGTAGTATCTTAGTTGTGATACTATTGCCTTTCTGCTTGGTTTCAGATGAAACCATTAGTTGCCATGCAGTCCAAACCACTTCCTTCCTGCTGAGCTGTGACTATGGGTGTATGCTTGTTTGTGGCCACCTATTCACAGAAGAATATTTGAGGTGACTGTGCTCCTAATTCTAAGAATATGAAATATAACATGGTACAACAATTGTTGATATGTAATTCAAGAACTTTCAAACACATATGTATTACATTCTACTGTGGGTAAAAGCTTAAAAGTAAAGACTTTTTTACAAGACTACTTATTAAACACTTAACAACATTAACAGTGATATACTACTTTATAATGTAACATAATTATTACCTGACTCTGCAGCTCAGCTCAGAGGAGCATTTTAGCCTCTTTCAGCTCACAGTTTTGGATTTACAGCTCATGTTCAACATGCCCACAAAGTTTAAACTGCCCCCAAGACCGCTACATAATAAATAATTCAAGTTGAAAGACTGACCTATATGAGTCAAGGACATCAAAGTCAAGAAAAACAGACTCCTTTAAATACTCAAATCAAAGTTGTTAATATTTCACATTTTAAACAACCACAGTTGACCAAAGTGCTGTACAGGCTTAAAATAAAATGAAAATACTCTAAAAGAACAATTAAAAGAATCAAATGACACAGTAAAACATAATAAATTAGAGTAAATATGTTTTGGTAAGAGGCTGCACTAAAGCATGTTTAAAAACAGTTTGAACACAACCTGAGGTAAAAGAGGTATCTATCAAACTTAGAATGCATGAACCAACAGTGTTAAAAAAATATCTTTGAGTAGTCTTAGATGATTATAAACAAGTGACACAAGCTCCAACTGCTCAAAGACAGCTGGGTACACAGGAGGCACAGCTACAGCCCAAGGAGAGGGTGAAGACTTAATTTCGGAAATTGTATAAAAACAAAAATGCGAGACATTTTTCATGAAGATAGGATGATTGAACAACACAAGAAGAACTACAGGGATTTACAGGACAGCTAAAAGTGTTAAAATGGACCTGCAGTGCCTATGACTGTGGATACAAGGTTGGAAATGCATCTGTCCCTACAGATGTAATGGCTCTCTGGTATTCAGATAAGTAGTCTCTTGAAACCCCCAGGACTACTTGATATTTATCCATTTTCGACTTAAACCCAACGTGTGTGCATGTTTGTCCAAGATCAGGGAAATGTCATTCAGCCACTGCTCAGGTTTAGGTTTAGGGCAGCTTGCCATGAGAGGAGCGACCAAGGATATCATTGCAAGAGTAGTTAAAAACACTGGCTATCTCCACAGCACTTAAATGAAAAGAGGCACATAGTGTGGAACGCACAGAGTCAAGGGAGTCAGGGATGTGTATACATCTGTGACATTACTCTGTGTGTGTGTGTGTGTGTGTGTGTGTGTGTGTGTGTGTGTGTGTGTGTGTGTGTGTGTGTGTGTGTGTGTGTGTGTGTGTGTGTGCGCGCGCATTGGAGAGATCCTTTGCGGTTAACCCAAGAAGAGGGTGTGTGGGAAATTTCACTTGCTCTTTTCTGCGCGCGCCCCATGTATGGAGGCTGTCGTCTCAAGCGGGCGGCCCAGATTCACATCCCACCTGTGGCTTCTTTCCCCGCATGTTATTCCCCACTCTCTCTCCCTGATTTCCGACTCTATCCGCTGTCCTATCTCTACAATAAAGGCACAAAAAAGCCCAAAAATAAATCTAACATTAATTATTAATAAATAAAACAAAGAAAAAAAAGAAATTGATTGAGTACTTACTTCGGCAAGCAATCGTAACAAAGATGTTGCTTATCTTGAAATATGGGCTGGTGTTCCTTCACATTTTCACGTCATTGTCTCTTTAGTTTCCCTTTAACTGGGAAGTTTAAAGAATAAAACGTTTATTTTTTATTTTTTATTGTCCAACCTGGAACACATGCAGCACAACATTATAGTAGTTTTTGCCTCAAGGGAAAATAGCTGCTGTGTAAATATGTTACACTTATTTTATTTTGCACTTAAGCTACTTTCATGATAAGTTGTAACTGTTGCATTAGTGTGATAAATAGCATAGTCATACAAGTGGTAACAATGGTTGACCACCAGTTTAGGTGAGGGGTGGGGAAAAACCATTGCCCCCCCCCCACACACACACACACACACACACACACACACTGAAGCTGAGCTGTTCATTCCACAGGAAGCAACCGTTTGTCACATACAGTTTTAAGTCACCCATTGTGTTGTTAGCAACACCAGGTGATGGAAACATGTTAACTGGAGACCCCCAAAGCTTCCACCTTGGTCAGCCTGAATCCCCCCCTGTCACATCATAACGATGAGGGGAGGTGGAACATGGTGGCTAATAGAGAAGTAAGACTGAGAACATTAGAAGTGACTCAACCATGAAAGCCACACTTAGTGTACACATTTGATTTCAGATTGTTGAGGTTCACATTTAATTAAGTTGTTTTAATTACAGTTCATCTTTGCCCTTTAAAGGTCGTGTGTGGTAAGAGATAGTTCTGTGAACAGAGCAGCATATATTGGTTTAACATACAGCATACTGGTATAAAGTCTATAACAGTACATTATGTTATGTATGTATACTGCACATAGTGTATCAGCTCTCTGAACTGGGGTTGACAAAGCAGCATTTTCACATTTTAATAAACGATGCACTTCTAAACATTAACATAGATTTCAAGACACTAACGCTGCTTTAACATTGAAATACTTCACACGTTGTTTTGAAGAGATCCCAAGATTTAGGATCAAGGGCTATGTTATTTGACCACTTTAAAAAAAGGTGACGGAGATATTTTAGTGTTTTGAAATAATGAGACATAACTATTAATTGGTACATTAAAGATGTACAACAAAGAGGGACAATCCAATTAAGTCCAGCAAACAGCCTCTTATCCTCCTGCTGCTGTTAACCTAACACAACGTAAAATAATGCTGCTCAATTCACTGGTGGAATAGTCCATTAAGAAAGAATAACTATGATACATCAAGAACTGTACCTAAAACCCAAGCAGCTTTATACTTTCCCCTCACTATTTCAGAGGGAAATATTGGAGTTTTCGTTCTACTACATTTGACAGCTGAAGTTTGTAGATAATTCTTGTACATCAAATTTCCTATGAGCACATGTGACAGTTAAAATTAGGCCGGTAGTTCAGTTGGAAGAACCTTAAGGTTGATCTGTTTTTTTAAATAAAGGCAAATGGCCTAAAAAAAAGAACGACAATCAGCTCCACCATGATAAGAGTCAATGTGTTGAACACAGATAAGTGCATCAGTGTTAATGGTCTGATCATGTAAGAATGGAATAGTTTGTAAATTACAGAGGGCAGTGTTTTTTTCATGGGCCCTTTTGATACTTTACAAAGTACATGTGCATCTCACATGTTTTAATTTAATAAAGGCTCTAAATGGGTCCTCCACTAGCTATGTGCTCACTGTTATCATAAGAAATTGTTTTGGTTGCTCTCTGACTCAAGAATTTCTCCTAACTTTTCTTTATTAAGAGCGTTTACTCTCTGACTCAAATATGTTGGCAGGGTGATTCCAATATTAGTAATCTTTTGTAGATTGGAAACACAAAAAGGTGAGAAAAGTGGATCTAAAGGAGACGATGCTTCCACATGTTAAATTACAGATCTCACCTTTCCCGGTACACGCACTTTGACAGAAATCTGTTTTCCCCAACTGACAATGAACAGGACGCAGCAATTACATTATGACCATTTTATTAGAAGGCTAAACAACACTGACCGTCATTATACAATGAAAGAAAAGTTTTTTTTTAAATACTGACATTAAATATATACAATATGATCGATATTAAAAATGTAAAAACAATATGTATCTTGAATAGAATGAGGTAAGACATTTTTGGAAAAAGGAAAACATTCAAAGTCTGTTGAAATCAAACAGCACACATGCTTTTAGTTTTAAAGTGGCTTTTAGGTTTAATTCAATTGTGCAGTCTTTCTGAGTAAGGAAGGATGTTGTGTCAGTGTCTAACAGTTTGTTGGTGCTGCCAGTTCTTTCCGTCCAGGTAGGCCATGCTGGTCTTTGTCCACACTCTGCTGGGGCTAGAGCAGATTCTCTTCCCGAACACAGTGGTAAATCTATAACAAATCACAACACACAAAGAACACATTCAGTAACAAGTTGAAACATTGTTGAAGATGAGTTCAAAACTAATCACATATTGTTATGAAATGTAGACTTACACCACTGCATGAATAGGGCACGATGTCTTAAACTGTTTGTAGTAGCTTTTCAGTCGATCTCGATGGACTTGAGTGGATGTAACTATTCGACAACAACTGCTTATTCCCCCTTTGAAAAGAGAAAAAAAAAGAGATGTTTGTTATCATAAACACCTTGTCCATGTCTTAAAAAAATAATACATCATATCATGACAAAACATTACACAAGAAAGTAACACATACACATATTAAATCTTCATATTGCTCTTACCTTGACCTGAGGCTGTGGACAGCATGATAGTTAGAAGAAACAGCGAGACGATTAGCTTGAGACTTGTCATCGTGTCTTTGGCTTAAACAGATATGAAAGTTAGTCTACACTGCAGGCCCCTTTTTAAGCTCACTGACACAGACGACACATTCATTTATGCAGGTTGCAGGTTGAGCATTATGCACCCACAGATATGCAATGGTGGAAAGTAGCGTACATATTTCCTCGTAGTGTGGTCCTCACCCCTCTACTCACTCATTTCCGGTGGTCTGAAGGTGTGTAGCTTTCCACTGCAGAGCGATGTCGTCTTTGCATAATGAAGGCCTATTATTTTTTAACAATTTAAATTATTGCATGGAAAAATACCTGTTCCAACTATATTGATACTAGTATTTTGTATGGATCAAAAGGGTGCATTGGCCCTTTTCTACACAGATCAGTTTAACAGACATCTATCAATGTTCCTTCATATAAAACAAAACACACAGGGTAAATCTTTGTCTATAACTGTCATGTTTCAAAATAATTCTGTCAGTTCAAGTCTATTCAAAGTTTCACTTTCTAACAGAAGCTTTCTACTATAAGGTTTTTGAGGTTTCTTTCTGCCTCTGATGCTAGCATACTCATTTCCTCAACCACAGTGCAAGCAGGGCTAGAAAGATCCCCTTGTCTTACATTTGGAGGCACATGCAAGTTTACACGTGAATAAAACAACAAATACACATACAAAACGTACATTTATACAAAATAAATAGCACTATGAAAGATATTTTTACCACCAGAATGTGAATTGTGGTATGAATATCAGGCTGTAGGGCGACTCTTTTTCTACAGGGCAGCCAGTAGATACCATGCAGGGATGAGCCTCGTTGACTTTGGTACATTAGATATAAAACATTTTAATGGTAATGATTTAACTGGAAATTATTTGTCAAATAATGTATACATAGCTAGCTTACCACTAGGCTAAGCCAATATTGGAAATATAAGGTCACTATCAGCATTGTTGACTTTTCTTCCCACACAGTTAGAGCTGTAATTGACTTTATTTGATTGATATACAATCTTGATGTAAAAAAAAAAGCTTATGAATGAGATGTGTATAAAGGCAGGGAGAACCTTCTTTCTAACTTAAGATTGAGAAACTGCCTCTCAAGCCTCTACATTTTGTAATTATAGTTTTGATTTTAATGGAAGCAATCACATTGTTCATGCTTCCTTCCTCATTTTTAGTAATCACTTCTGTTTCACACAGAAAACCAATCCAGTAAAGTCATGCTCCTTTAGTTCAACATCAGCTGACACTGCAACTGTCAACGCAGGCTCTCTATGTTTTTATGATGCACTGAAAGAGATCTTTCAATCGTTTATTTCACATGCAGTTTATTCACAGTAGAGAACCCATACATTTTAAGTCCCTCTTCTTTTAGAGGGGGCAGAAGAATGTGTAAATCTAAATAGCTACAAACATTACCATTTTTTACCCTTTTATTTGAGTCCAGTGTGAGATTGAACATTTTTCATGTGTCAGTTACTTGTTGTAAAGTCATGAATAGACTTTGCCAAAGGTCACAGATGACTATTTATATGGATGTAATGAATCATATAAAGCTTAGATGTAAAACATTTAAGCTTTATACGATTTATTACACAGCACACACTTTACAGGGGTGAAATTTTTGCAACGGCTCAGTTTTGATTTTATGAATGACAGATGATATCCATAGTTATACGCGAGGCTGACCTGATTGACAGACGGGCACGATGTAACACTTTGTCAGAAGGTTAAAAACACGCCTCAGCTCCAGCTCTTAGCTGGTCGTTAGGTTCTTTGAAAGCTAGGCTTAAACAGGACTTCCAGCATGGTGACTCCTGTGAGCTCTCCAGAGCCCCTGCAGTAACAGATGTGTGACATCACTTATTCTCTGTCCATGAATATTTACCGTCTATGGGACTGACATGCAGGAAAGGAGCCACAGGTTCAATTTGAACCTGGGCAGCTCACACTTGAGGCCTTTCTTTTTTTTTTTTTTATAAAATCACATGAGGCTCCTTTCACAAGTTGAGACTTGTAACTGCAACAACGGATCATGCAAGGACAAATGTCCAAATCTGGGTGGTGGATGCTCGGAAATGTGTGGTTTGTGGTTGAAAGTCTAAGGATCTCCTTCCTTCCTCTTTTGTTGCCCTTGCACAGACCATAGCTGTCAGCTAGAAAGAAACAGAAATATGACACATAGGGCAGAGTGACCAGCACATGATGTTGCCTTTACATTCCTGCTGAAATCAGCAGGATTTATACCTGAATGTACTTACTGAAGACACCATCAGACAGAGGTTATAGTACACTTGACAAGTTAATAAATATTTTTTCTGTTAGAAAGGCACAATATAAATATTCATCCAAATGTTCAATGTGTTTAATATTCTACAAATCTAAACTTACAGTAGGGTTACAACAAAATAGCTGTAACCCTACCCAAGCTGTTTTCCCTAACTATAACCATGTAGTTTCTGCTTAAACATAACCAAACAGACTGTATGCAATGAACAGTTCACAGGAAGAAAACAGGCCAAACGCTTGTCACATAGTGATGGTAAGGTTAGTAGGCTGCCAAAAGAAAGCCTTAAAACGTGAATGAATATGGTAGAAAGATGCAAGCTCCTCACAAAATATTTCTTTATGTTTGAGCCTTTGAGGAGTTTTAAGCTCTTATGAAATTATTCTTTATGAGCCAAAAGAGTAAATGATATCATCAGCATAAAGATTTATGATTTCTATATAGTTCATTTTAATGCCGTGGGGAAGGTTTCAGATGAAGTGATTAATATCAAGCTGCAGATTTTTTGGGGCATTTTCCATCACAAAGATTGATGATGAGTGATACATTTGACTGTTTAAAGAGAGCCGAGGGAAACAACTCTACTTACACATGTACAGGACAAACTCATCAAGACATTAGAGGAAAGGTACTGCTTTGTTTGTTAAAATTGACACAAACTAAAAACTAAACTGACGAAAGGTCAGAGGAAGAAACAGAAGCAGGTTCCGCTGCTCTGTAGATTCCTAGTCACTGATTTTCTTAATGAGCTCAGTCATGATGCAATCAAAAAACGTAAATGTGTGACTTCCGTGTTTCCCAAGTGCGTCCTTTCCTGGTATCCGGAGTCACTCATGCGCACACATTTCCGTAGAAAGCCCTTGCAGACTGTCCGTTCAGTTTTCCCTGGTTCCTCTTTTCATTGTATAAAAACTAGATGTCTGGTCCGAGGAAATCATCAGTCGGCTTCATCTGCCAAATCAAACCCTTTTTTTCTGCAAAGAACCTCAGGAGCATCTCACTCTGTAACCATGCAGCTCTGCATCACAAGACTCGCAGGCCTTGCTCTCCTCGTGGGTGTTTTGGTCATGGCAGCAACAGCTGGTAAGTCACCTATGGGAGATCCTGTAAAATAAAATGCAGTATGAGCCAGCTAGAGTTCACAAAAGTTCTTTTAGATTGAAGATATTTACTTCTTAGGAAAATGAAGACCAACAATGTGTATTTATTCAGCAAATGCAAGAGATGTGTGTTCATAAAAACCAATCCTGGATTTTTTTCTGAAAATCAGAAATCAAGGTGAACGAGTGCTGCACAGAGGTCAGTGTCCAGAGCATCACTGCTCCCATCCTCGGCTACAGGATCCAAAGGAGGAGACCCCCATGTGTCCGTGCTGTCATGTAAGAATCACACATCTATTATATCAAACAGAGACATGTGCAGCTATCAATTAAAACTGGTTTGCGTGATTGATGTTCTTAATTTTGTCCACACAGATTTGAGACCTCAGAGGGAGAAGTGTGCAGCCACTTCCAACAGGACTGGGTGTTTGCCAAAATCAAAGAGATCGAGTGAGTCAACTTTTGTCCTCTTGGACAGAATTTCTCATGCTCAGAGGTAGCATGAACTAATGTTTACCCTGTTATTTCCTCTTTGTGGCTTTTACAGGCAGGCCCGCAGAGCAAAGAAGAACAGTACACCTGCCACATCTGCTACGTCCGCTACGTCTGCTACTGCTACAATAACCTCCAGCCCTCTGAAAGCACTCCTGAAGAAATAAGAAATATTCCAAGCCAATATTCAATATTTTATAATATTTAAAGGTTTTGTTATTCTTTGATATTTATTATTTATAACTAGCTCTATTTATTTGTCTTTCCATTTTGTGGTAAGATAGCCAAGATGACATTTGGCTTTACAGAGATAGAAGATACAAAGATGTTAATGATGCATACTAAATTATGAGAACTTAAAGTTTTTTGTTATTTGTTATAAACTAAATAAATGCATTTGTCCTCTCCACACATGTTTCTGTTCCTGGTTGATTATTGGTGGATTAGTTCGCTCTTCTTACCATTTAACTATCAAGACCTGATGGTGTGGCTGTCAGAGGTTGTTTTTTTTTATAGTTCTATTGTGCCACCTAGTGGGGACATGAGGTCATGTCTTGACATGAGAGCAGTGTGTCATTGAAGGAGTCACCTTGTCTGACTGGAGCAGTAAACCCCTTGGGGTGTTGATCTGAAATAGCGCAAGAGACAGCCTCCCTGTCAGTCATTCCGTGCATTTGCATGAGCTCGAGGGAGCGGGACAGCTCATCGAGAAGTTTTCAGACACCTTGGAGCAGATGTGCTGGCAGCATCCTTTTCTAAGTACACCATGCAAACAAGTCACGCCACCAAAACACAGCATGCAGAACAGCAGTCTGCTCATTTAGCACTATCTGAAGAAGATCTGTGAACAATACACTATTCACTGATGATATGCAGCTTTCCTTGTACATATTAGTATTACTTAAAAGAATATTTAAAAATGTAGGGAGCGCCGGATTGCCTAGCCTAGCCAATTCCTCATTGCAGGGGATGTGGGTTCATGTCCAACCTCGGCCCTTTGCTGCTCTTAACATTTCCTGTCTCTCTTCAGCCTCCTATCCAATAAATTGGCTCAAAAAAAAAAACTGTTTACTGTTTACAATGAATATTAAAAAGTGAGTCAGGGATGGCTTCTTTGAAAGTAACGCTCACTTCAGTGAGAAAAGTTCTAATTTAATTTTATAAAATAAGGACAACAATGTTGGAGGATTATGAATTCACTTTATTGTTAATGAGGATTATTTATTACATGTTTTGCATATTAATTTGATCAAGCAGCAGAATAAAAACATGAGTAATTAAAAACAACGATAAACAAAAATCAAAAAGGATCATGTTATTATTATGTCAAATGTTTATTGACACATCTGTGGCCTGTATACTGTTCTTCCAGGTCCCCCCTAAGTCATGATTATTTGTTTATAGGATACTTGTTATATACTTGAGTATTGGTCTGAAGCTGTGTATGTTTAGGCAAGTAATTAAAATAAGCATTTCTTTTTCAGAGATTACACCTGACTAAATCACAGCAGGTTTAATTCTTTGAATACTGTCCATGTCTATTGGACAAACAGCTTGTTTTTTTACTCATAGAAACCTTCAGTGCTGTCCGCGATGGTTTGAGTGGTGTTGAAGAAAGATCCACTTCCATGATTAAATGAAGGGGGGGCCTGTCTGAGTTTGGCCAACCTTTCCAGTTTCAAACTGTAAAGAGAGACGAGTTATTACAGACAAAGAAAACACAAGTCACCAAAAAAGCTACTCCTGAAATAAAAGTCTAACCTGAAACGTTTTGGTATTTAAAGTGAGCAGAAGTGTCATACCTGAGTAAAACCATAAGGTTCCTCACCCACTGGTCCCTCTGTGTTGTACATATCTCTTGTTTTCTTATGGTAGAGAAACTGTAGACATGAAACACACAGAGCATTATACTGTAGGACAGTGTAGGTTATTAGTATCTGTCAGTTTCAAATTTGTTATTTTACCTTTTATAACAACCTTTTTTTTTTTTTTTTTTTTTACAAAAAAATTTGTAGATTTGTGACATTGTTCACTGAAACAATTTTCTTCAAAAAGTATTGTGATTTAATATTCAGTTATTTAATTTTGTCTTCCCTAAAGGCTTGATGCGATTTATGGAGATTTGGCACCGACTGAATAACATCCTGTTTAGAGTTATGAAATTCAAACAGTCTTTATTGCAAACTGCTGTTGTTGACTTTATCAGATGGCTTACTTTTTTTGGCAAGAAATTCTACTGATACAGCAATAGAACTTCTTTCCATTCATCAATCACTAGTGTCTTTTCATTATTTTGGAATAAATCCAATCAACACAATCAGTCTTCAACACCTGTCTCCGGAAAAGTTTCACATTTTGGGACCATGGCATTCTAATTTCATAGTCAGCGAGTCCCACTGGTGCTGGCTGTGTCGCAGGTTGGACACAAAGTAGCAGAGACTCTTACATGATCGCCTCCTTGCGACAGATTTCCTTAGAAGTTATTTCTCTGTAGCCCGTAATACGCCGGAAAGGTATCGGCTTCCTGTTGAATGTTGTACAACACATCTTGGCCTTTTGAGAGTCTTCTGCGCAAAAACAAACAGACACTCCACATTACTAATCATCACATTGGCCCCTTTTGGCCTTAAATTATATCTTTTGTGTTAACAGTTAATGGTTAGCATTAAAATGTTATGAGATAAACTTACGGGCAGCTGGAGTCGGACTGACCAGACCCAGCATGATGCAGTAGAGAACGACAAAAATGGCAATCTGACATCTTGGAGACATGTTGATGGTGGGAAGAATCCGGCTGAACACTTGAAAACACAGCCTCGCACATATTTATACTTTTAGTGGTGCTCTTGTTTTTTATAACCTGTGGCTCCTAATTGAGGACAGGAAGCTCACTATTGCGTCATGGCAGGCGAAGATGCAAATGTTGCACTTTGATCATGAATTAAACCCTGACTGTGCCATTTAGCTACACCTTGATATCTGTGTTGATCTTTGAGAGTTTCACTGTGGAGCTGGCAGGCTGATGCTTTAAGTTCATGCAGTCTCCTTGGGCTGTCATCTATATTTATGCTTTCTGTTTGAATAATTGTGCTGTGAAGCTCTTCATATACAGTGCAGCTGACTCTAATCATCACCAATTCTCCGCTTCATCAGATTTCTCCTTTGCTACAGCACATTACTGCATCTTTAGCTCTTGGTGCACATGCATGCATAATTACACTTCTATGAAATTTGTTGAACAAAATATTGACCTTTCTTACTTCATCTATTTTCTATTAGACAAAATGGACTCATAACCATTGTCATAATTTGATGTTGTAGCCTAAAGCTAAAGAGTCAGGGTTTTTTACATAATCAGCAATCTGGAGGTTGTTTTGTGGTGAGGACTGATGGAGTATGAGTTGCTTGTCAAGCCCCCCTCCTCGTTAGCATGGCCTATTTAACGTGCAGAAAGCTGACAACTCCAAATCTAGCTCAGCTGACCCAGATAGACACAACATCTTCAAGTTGTAAACGCTTCATATCATCATGTAAATGTCAAAAACAAAGCATGTACCAGCTGTAAATGAGTCGTTGTAACAGTAAATAGTGTGTAAGCGACATTCATGAATGAATGCATGAATTCAATCTGTAAAGTCACAAAGGGTCTCCTTTCCTGTAAGTCCATTTACACCTCGTCATTGACTGAAGCAAGGGATTTTATTAGTACGCTACTCAGAGTGATACTCGGGAGAAATCTATACTCGCCACAAATCTTGTTGTGGCCCTTTGCACACAGAGATCCCAGAAGAGTGTGAAGGCCAGCAGTAGATAAGAGCCACTGTAGCTGATGGGGATTGTGTGTTTTGGCTCAAGGGCACTTCAGAAACATAGCTTGCTGCTTGCTGTCAAAGCATGAAGGCTGTGCTGCAGTTGAATGACTTGCCAAGGTCTCAGCAAATGAACAGTAGCTATGATTAATTTGTGGATTTTTATCTCCGGTTCCTCAAAGCTTGAACAGAAATGTCTTGGTTAGGTGTACGCTACATACAGTAAAGGGTACTTTACACTGAGCAGGGTTTTTATAGGGAAAACCAACTCCCAGAAGGTTGAGGACGGGTCTGTCAGTCTTATCCTGTTTACACCATGGTTACTTGCTAAAGATAGGACCACAGTGTTGTGTTTTCATGCATTATGCAGTATAATTTTACCTTTCTAAAGCTTTGTTTTCCTAAAAACAACCTTGGGATCTGACTCATCCCTGAAAAAATGCCATGAAATGCCAATGCAGTGGAAATGTTGTGCAGCGTACCAGACGTTGTGCACTACTCCAGTAAATAGCACAGGTCTCATCTATCTGGCAATGGGAGATACTGTATATCTCAAAGAGTACTTCTGCTCAGCTAATAGCCAGAAGGCTAACAGTAGGCTAGCAAGATTCATAGTAAATAACACTGCATAGGATTGACAGTCTGATAATATAATATTTGGTTTTCTTTCTGTGCAGATTAGAATACTCATATCAGATCTATATTGATAATAAATCTAAATACTCCAGATATTTTTTTTTTGTTATAACCTTTAAACATATCTTACTCTGAGCTCTGTCATTTTGTGACGGTTTCAGAGATCATGACTCATTATGTTCTTGCTATGACTTGCCCAACTTGTGGCCACCTTGAAACCTCCTCTGTCCTCCCACTTGGCAAGTTCTGCCCACACATCTCCATTTAGCACATCACACGAACCCTTGCCAAGTTTGATGGTGTCTAAGAGCAGCACCACCCCCCTCTACTTTGACCCGGGGGGTGGCAGTGTTGTTATGAGCCTCTGATGGTTGTTAAGCAAGACAAGCACTGCACTGGCCATGCTATCAAACATGGTGTGTTACAATGTTGACAGATGTCATAGCTTCTTATTCATCTCCTGGCTTTGTGTGTTTGTGTGTATGTTTGTGTGACCTGGTGTGACTGCTGATAAAGTCAGAGGTGACATGATGAACTGGACAATCGTCTGCTTTGATAGCCTAATCCCTGTTAATCCTCTGTAAAAACACAGACTCTTAACTCCATACTGTTTTAGTGATTGACACACAAACCTGCTTTATCATCAGAGGGACCAGTGATACTTCAGAGCTGAGAAAATAAGTCAAATCATTTAAAAATGGAACAACAGAATAGAAGTCAGATCTAATTTTGATCATGTTTAAAGGGGGCCCATAAAAAAAAAACATTTTACATATCAATAAAAATGTCTGCTCTAACTATTTACCATTTCTATATTCAATATGGGACTTTTTGTTGCAGAAAAGTAAAACTTTCTATTTCCAAAACATTGTGGAAACTAGCAGTTTAACCAATGAAACAAAACAAAAAATGTGTTTACACTTCGAACACCATTAATAACTTAAAGCAGACATTATATTATTCAAGCCACCGGGCAGACAAACTGCTAACACAACATTGACAAGTCTATGCGTTCTCAACTTTTGGTGAGAAAATCGATTTCTAAACTGTTAGCCGATCTGTCAAACACAGAGCATCACGTGCGTCATTCTATGTATACTCACTTGAACTTCAGAGAACAGAGCAGAGATATAGATTATAATTGCTGATCAGTTTGTCACTCTGAGTGACTAGCTTAGCATCAGACATGAGTCATTTAGTCGACTGATCATTCAAACATATTGATTGCAGCTTCCACAGAAGGTTTCTAATAAAAATAATAATTGGTCAATGTTGTAATTTACTAGGTTTCTATACAACAAACACTTCTTTACAAGAAACTCTTCCCAACACATCTCAGGCTTTGTATCTCATTAACAGCAGCTACTAGTTAAAGGAAAACAAGCATGTTAATACCATTTTTCATTAAGCTTTCATTCTAGCCATATCGAAAGGTTTGCAAGTGTGTTATGTTGAAAGTGGTTGTAAAAAAAAGTAGTGGCCTCCCTCTCCTCTCCTCCCTCCTCTTTTTCTCTTTGGACTCCTTCTGGTGGATGGACGGCAAGAAAAAAGAGAAGGGGCATGGAGGGGGGGTAGAGTGGGGGTAAGGAAAGAAGGGGGGGGGGGGTCACTATTGAGTTGTCCACCCACACAGGACCCCCTCTGGTCACCTGCGTGGGTTTGGGCCAAAGGAAAGGCTAGGACCCACACACACACACACACACACACACACACACACACACACACACACACACACACACACACACACACACACACACACACACACACACACACACACACACACATAAGAACAAAGACCATAAAAGAGCAGCTTTCTAACCTCTAACGTCAAATGTGGCAAAGGATCACTGTTTAAAACCAATTTAAATTAGGGAGAAACTTCCTGAAAACTACAGAAAGGATAATTGTCAGCATCCTTAAAAGCACTAAACAACAAAGCAGAGCTTTAGCAGTGAGTAAGGCAGCACAGAGATTTAAAAAAAAAAAAACTGTTGCATTATCTTCAAAAAAGTGCCTAGTTTGTCATAATTAACATCGTTCCAGGCTGTCAAACCTGTGAGCTGCAGAAAACAATGCTCTTCAGTGTTTTATTGAGGACTTATGGTCAATTACTGGATGTATAATTACACGAGCTGGGCAGATTCTGTCCTCAGCGTCTCCTCCTACATCCCATCTGCCCTGTGTGTCCAGAGTGTGGGTGACTGAAGTAGCTGCAGGGGGGCGGTGAATGAGGAATTATTGTGGAAAAATGATAAGAAACTTGTGATGTAACAGTCTGAGTTGCACTTCTGCTGTTTGAGCCGATGCTGCAAGAGCAGAATGAGTAGCAGAAGAAGAAAAGAGGGGGAAATATAAAAGTAAAGGACCTCTGTGACATTAGTAAGAGCCCCGAGGTGTTTTAATCTGGCAGAGCTTCCTCCTGGAGAATACAGTGAGCCAGAAGAGGTGAGCAGAATAAAGGGGCAGGGGTGTAGAGTGGTAGAAAGACGAGTATTTTTAGGGTGCACTGTTGTCTGCGGAGGCGAGGGCATGCGGTATCACAGCCAGGTCACATCGCCGAGGGGGGAAACAACCCTGGCTCTCCACCGAGACGGCAGATAAGGAGGAACAAGAACACTGAGATGTAGCTCTGTCTCTCAAACACACAATGGTACAAAAAAAAAAACACCCTCCTAACCACAAACACAGGAAGACACACTGCTGCTTCACTCTCACACAC
Source organism: Labrus bergylta (assembly GCF_963930695.1). Taxonomy (NCBI): domain Eukaryota; kingdom Metazoa; phylum Chordata; class Actinopteri; order Labriformes; family Labridae; genus Labrus; species Labrus bergylta. The sequence goes on from NC_089198.1 coordinate 18,416,137, forward strand.
GCTCTCACAGATTCTCACAAACCCTCAGAATTATTCAAAGATCACTCTGAACTCCACAGGTGAAGTTTAAATGATACTTTGCTCTTTTCTACAAAAGAAATTGTAGAATCTCTTCACTGAACAGCTCATCTCTGTCTATATATTTTTTTGTGTTCTGTCTTTTTCCACCTCTCTTCTATGGTAGCCCTTTAAAGCTGTAAATGCCAGCCGAACAGATGGATGCAGAGAACATCTCATCACTCTGACACCATGTTTATGCAATCACACGCATACACTCCTCGTGCGCACACACACACACACACACACACAGACACACACACACACACACACACACACACACACACACACACACACACACGCACACACGCACACACACACACACACATATACGCTCTAAAGCAAGATGCTGATGGAGATTTCCTCAATCATCAAAGTGTGCACATGATGCAAATACACATACACAAACACTTTTGGTGTTTTGGTGTTTTTGATGAAACCTTCTGTTCGCCTCTTCCTTTGTTTATCAAGTACACACACATGCAAAATATTTAAAAAAAAACAACAACACAGACACACATCCACACACATGAATTGAGTAATTCGCCAGACAAGCAGCTGTTACGTAGAGATCTCGGTCCTGACGGAAAAAACGCCTCTGACACGCTGATGACGCTTTGTCGTCCTGAGGAGTTCAACCACAGATTCAGACAATCTGAATAGTGTCTGTCATACAACCCGGAGAATATCAGTCAAGGCGTGTGAATATTAAATGGTTTTATCTCCCAGAACGATGTATGCACTCGCCAAATGAAACCCTGACTCGCTCCAGGAATATCTTAGTGAGGCTTTGAGGAAAGATCCTTTTTCAACACCCCCCCCCCCCCCCCACCCCCCCACCCCCCCCCAACCACCACCACCACTATACCACCACTACCACCCACCCTTCCAATCAAATCCTCCCTGGCAGTGCGCTGCTCCTCATCTCTCTTCTCTGCTTCTTTTGTTCGTCTCTCTCAGCCGCCCACACACCTACCGTCCCTCGGGCTTTTCTCTTTACACTCTCACACACACGCACGCATTTACATTTGGCTACTTCCCATGTTCTTTACTTTATTTCTTCATGTCCTTTTCAATCTCTCCATCACTGAGACTCTCGGAGATACTTTATTTGTTTGAGTGTAGGTTCAGCCAAAAATAGAAACAAGCTAAATTTGGTGCTTTACAATACAGATGTGTGGGCAGCAGCCATCTGGGATCCTGAATGGACCAAAAAGTAGTTTTTGTGTGTCACAGGACTAAGGGCTTGAAGAACTTAAAGAGGAGCTTCGAAGCTGAGGGCCCGATGTGGAAACCCCCTCTGGAGTGGTGGGAATCTCAAGGGAGAGTGGGAAAAACATCCCGACGGTCATCAATCAAAACTTCTGTGACACAAATGACCAGAAACAACGGGGCTGTTCTCAATCCATGTCACCGTGTCTCCTCCGCCCAACAGCCATGTCCCACCCACCTGTGCTTATGCCCTATAGGCCCTCGCCATGCGCCGCACGATATGATTGGCCCTTCGGTCCTCTGGCGAAATCGTGATCCCATCTCGGCTAATTGGGTCTTTGTGATTGCGCAGTCTGTCGTAGCGTTGGGGGAGAATGAAACGTGAAAACCGTATTATGGTCGATGGGGGGGAAGAGTGGCAGGTTGAAGCGGGGAGATCGTTTTTTTTGGCGTCTCAAAGCGCCAGATGCTCTTCCTGGGTCCTTTATGATGCCTTACAGGGGATCGAGATGGTTTCGTCGTAGCAACTGCGAAGACACAAAGCGAGATGGAGACGAATCAGACTCACACAAGCGCATACATGCAAATGCAGGCACATTAAGACAGATCCTCGTTTACAACAACCTCCTTGAAATCAGCCAAACCTCTCTTTTTATCCGTCTTTGTTGGTTCGAAGTCAAATGAGAAATTCGAAAAAATCGGACTATTATCTGTCGTTTATTTCATTTTTTGTGGTTATTGTTCATGTACAGCAAACAAGAAAACTCTAATAGATAAATGTATTTGAAAGTATTTACTCCTTCAAGCTGTGCCTCCATCCAGTGCGATTGTTCTCCATCATTTTCGAGAAAGGGAGAGCGTAGGAGGACGGGTCATGAGCCTGCTCTTTGTTTGCTCCACCACGCTTCTACATGAGGCCATAGTCCTCCTTCCTTTTTTGTTTATGCATCTCATTACGATGAATGTATCTGCTGCTTTTTCTTTATCATGTCCATACTTTGAAGATGAAAATGATCAAGATTGTGCTGGCAGATGGTGGTTGAATGATTGAAGCCTACTCCCATCTTATTAGCCTAAAAATATCCAACAAAGTGCTATAAAAGATCCCTGAGCATTCACTGGCGCTCTCCTCCTTCCCCCAACAACCATCAACAGGTGGCGCTGTAGTCACACTGTTGTGTTGTTCTCCTGTGGACAAAGAGATTTCAACAACTTTAGTTGCTGTGAGGGAAACCAGATTGATGCAGTTTTTTGTTTTTCATCAGGAAATTGTGGCACATACATTATTTATTTTTCATGTGATAAAAAAATGAATTATAAAACGTGATATGACATTTTGACCCACGTGCAAGCACCCCTCAGGGTAATGACTGTTTAAAGTCACTTCAGACGTTCAAATACAGGCCTAAAGACTTTTGCTCTTGCTAACACTAAGCTACTATATCTTATTTATCTGAAATAGTGGGTCTCAAGAGGAAGGGTCCTAATTGGCCTTTACCAATGGTTCCACAAAAATTTTGTGGAAAAGTCATTTTCTTTGTTCATTTAACGTTATCAGTTATTAAGCAGGGAAGATTTTTATTTTCTCTTCAAGGTTTTAAACTCTATAGTTTTCTGAAAGGACAAACAGTTACTCCATTTTCGTTTCTCTTTCTTCATTTTGAGCTAAAACAGTTTGTAAAGGATGAGACATCGTCGCTGATGTGGACCACAGTGCTGTCTGTCATTTGGCTCATGCCGTTTGACTCACCATTAAGGGAAGCATCTGAGTGTGAGAGACCGCCCCAGTATCCGCTGCTGCATCCAACTCGCTTCCACACTTGGGTTCATTCAACACACACTTTTCCCACCGGGATGGAGCCGCTTCGTGCAGCGCGCGGAGCTAACGCGGAACACGCACGTTTTCACCCGGGACACATGGCTGCGAATATAAGGCGAATATTTTCTACTTTCATTTGGATAATTACACTCGTTTCAAGTTCGAGGACGAGGATATATCCACCCAACGAAGGTGAGTTAAATCAGGGGGATCGTCCGGTTTCCGCTGTCCTGCACTGCTGGGAGACTCCGCTCCGTGCGCGTCCTGCGGTGACGAGCAGCGCAGGCAAATACATGCAACTTAACAGAGCTCAAAAGTTCAATTTAGGGAGATTTAAGAAAAAGAATTTAAAATTATTTTTTTTGTACAGTTCTGCCTTCATGTGTTTTTAATGCAAATGCACAGCCTCTTTACCATAACACATAAGTCTTTTGTTGCTTGGATATTTTAACATGTCTGCAACTGCAGAAAACAAAATGTTTAAAACAGATTAATCTTTGACCAATAGACTGTTTAAAAGAGTGCATTTATACCTACAGGTTGTTTCTTAGTGCGTTTAGTTCTGACAGCATTAAAATAGATCTGAAAGTGTGGACTCTTCATCTGATATGTATCCTAATAAAACAATTACAATATGTATTGAATTTCTTTATATAAGGAAGTTTATGTTCTAAGTTATAAATTGAGAATCAAGAGAGTTGCCAAACTTGGAATTCATTTCTGTGCTGGTGATCTTGTGGTGTTTAGTGTTTCTTTTTTTCATTTCTCACTGCTGGATAAATATGCATTTATCTATTGCTGAATAAAGCACTGTATGCTGTTTGCTCTTAAACCAACCGCATGTGTGTATGTGTTTGTGCTTGTGTGTGTTTGTGTGTGTGCATTTCAGTGACCCTGCTGGATACCCGGACAGTGCCAGGAGAGCTGAAATGGGCTGCCAGTCCTTCAGAGGGAGGGGTGAGTGGGAGCGCTTCTTCTTCTTCTTTTACTTATTATTTCATCATTTTTAATTACAGATACACTGTTTACAGCGTGTTCTCTCTTTTCAAAAACACACACCCCCTATCTCACACAAACACATACTTGCACACACTTGGTCTGGAAACTGTAAAGAATCATCCCACAGATCTTGAAATGTGCTGTTGTTCAGCGAGCCTAAGTGCTAATATGAGCTTGCTGGCGTTGTGTTTGGCACTGCAGAAAACATTAACCAGCTTGGTGGTGGGTGTCATTTTTTAGGGATTTTGACTACCAAGCCAGAATGAATCCTGGAAATGTTTGTTTGATGTTACATCTTCTCATCATTCTTGAAATTTCAGTACATTATGATCTGCCATCTTTATGTCTTCCTCTTCACCTCTCTCTCTTTATGCTCTCCCAGTCTCTGTTGGTTTAAGAGTTATTGGTGAACTTGACTTGTATTTCTTCCGTCACCATGCTCTCATTCTCTCACATGCTGCTTGATTGACGGGGTCCTGGTCTGCACGCACTGGGCTTTTGATTACAGGCACCCCCACCTTCCTGCATCCCATAGCTACACACACAAATACACACAAAACACCATCTCTGTGTGGTTGGGGCAAAGCTTCTTTTTTTTTTACCCCCTCTGACAGCTGTGATTTCTGTCTGCTGACAAAGACTCAAAAAGAGATGAACACAAAAAAAGGAGGCATCATACTCCCGTGACAGCTTTTTTTTGTTACAACTATCTTCTTCAACACACACATAACCTACAACGACAGGCAGATAAAACATACAACTACACACAAACACACAAAGACACGACCATGTGCTCATGCCCTCGCTCATGCGTAGACGGTCTTTTATTCATGTACTGTGTTGTGGAGGAATGCACTGTTACAGACTGGAAAGCTTGAGCGATATTCTATTTACAGGCCAATATTTTGATTTTTTTAATTAAGTAAAAATACATAAAACATGTAAGTCAGTGTATTAACATCAAACTTAACCGCAATGTCATTTTGCTTTCTATTTGAAATATTTACACAAACAAACAAAAGGGGTGAAATTTACAGAAAAAAAGAGCAATTTCTTACCTTCAGTTTCTTTTTCTATAGCTGCCAATACATCTGCCAATTTATCATTATATCTGTGATAAGCCAACATCTGCAAATAAGATCCGACGTGATGACACATAGCCTAGATCAAGCCCAATTAGACACACTCACACATAGTTCCCACCCCCTATCACGCACACTTTCCCTGACTCTCCCTCTCTTTTGCTCTCAGTGGACACGGTGCATTTAGTGTGTATACAGCTCTCACTAGTGCAGATTATTATTCAGGGGCAATAAAAAGCCAATTTAGAGTTGAGAAGCTCAGCGGTCATTTGAAGGGTCACAGTACAAGGCAAACAGTCGGCTCTATTGAGATGGATGGTGCAGTGAAGGTTGAGCAGGGCTTCACTCGTATGGAAATATGCCTATAAAAACCTTGGAGTTGCAACAAATCTGAACCACTGTACACTGCAGAATATTGATGCAAGGGTGAATGCGAACGTGTGTGGTATCAAACGACAGCAGTGAATTATAGGATTCCCCTTAATCTCTGAAAAGTATGTTCTGTTGATTTTCTGTTTTTATGAGGGTAAAATGTTTTCACATGGATAGAAACACAAGATAAGTTCTCCTCAGTGAGCCTGTTGGTCATTTCTGTGTTAAAGCTCGTGTATGCTCAGGCTAAAGATGGAGTTTAGTTATAACAGTATGAAATCGGGCGATCAGACTTTTCAAACATTTGAATGATAATACATTTTAAAATGTTGTCTTATTTTTACTTGCTACTGCGTCAGATTACTTCTTTTTTTTAAAATCCTTACTTGTTGATGCTCGTCAGAAACTATGACATCTGAAACTTTGGCTAGTAGACTCGTCCACCCCCCTTTCATGCATGCACTGCACCTCTGGAAATTTCCACAAATTTTCTGTGTGCCTTTGTGAACAGAAGTGGTCATGCTGTTCAACCTGACTGTATCTGGACTTTTCTCTGCCAGCCCCATACTAAAATATCTGCAAGAAGTCGGGGTGAGCTGATTTGGGAACGTTGCAGGAAATATTTAGGAAAAATACACGGCCAACGAGTTGGGTTGGGATGATGTTGTATATATCATGCAACTGCTGCCAAACTGGTTTGATCGTTGTGAACGTAATGAAGCTGCTTTATACTATTCTCTGCTTGCCAATATGACTTCTGTAGTTTTCTTTTTTTTTACATCAAATCCTGCCTCTGGAAAGTGTCATGAGTGCATCCATAAAAAGGGCTTCAGAAACCTTTTAGATTCTAGACACTTCCTCATTCACATGGTTTTATATTGCTGTTTAGTGTATATCGTTTGTTTTCCAGATTTCATTACAACATGGCATCTTCCTACTAATACCTTTCATATATCACAAGAAAAGGTTTTGTCCTCTTCTTAACTGTTTTGCCCAGAAACAGTTTCATAACGTTGTCAATGACTGATAAGTGTTGATCACCTCAGTGCAGCATAGCTAACAATCTACAAATGGGTTTCCTTTTGTTTGCATGAACTAAAACAAGTAGATGCCTTCAATGCATAGAGCTAATACTATTCATGATGCATGAATAAGAGTGGTCTGTAATTTTAAGAATATCTTGTTTGTTAAGGAGTTCAAATCTTAGTAATCAGTTGACGACCTCCCTAGATAAAATCTTTTGTATTCTTTGGCAGTGGGAAGAGGTGAGTATTATGGATGAGAAGAACATCCCCATCAGGACATACCAGGTGTGCAATGTGTTGGAGCCCAATCAGAACAACTGGTTAAGGACGGACTGGATTCCTCGTTCTGGTGCTCAGAGGGTCTACGTCGAAGTCAAGTTCACCCTGAGAGACTGTAACAGCCTGCCGGGGGTCACCGGCACCTGCAAGGTAAAATAAAACATACTTATGATGCTTTTCCCGGCGTAGGAGTCATTGTATTGGTAATAACAGTCAAATGTTTTAACAAAAGTCTTATTTTCTGCTAAAGTTTCGACATCTTTACAAGCTAACTTTTTAGCTAATTAGTTGAAGGACAGACTGCCGCTAATGGAGCTTTATTATATATTACAGCTGCTGGTTTATTGAAGCACAAAACCCCCCTTTGACTCATTATCATATTAAGAGAAAAGATGAGCGCTGATGATGATGAATAGACACCTCAGTCTGGCATTTTCCTGTCCCTCTTGTCTTGAAGGAGACGTTCAATTTGTACTACCACGAGTCGAACGAAGACAGAGAGAGCTACATCAAAGAGAGCAGCTTCATTAAGGTGGACACCGTGGCAGCAGACGAAAGCTTCACCCAGGTAACACTCAACAACTGAGTCAGGCTTTGACTTCGTTATCCTCCCTCCTCGGCTCACTTTAATTTGCTTTTATCTCGTATTTTTATTTTGGATGTCCATTCTGCCTTCCCCTGGGGTTTTCCATTTAGTCTTTTCTAAAATTACTTCAGATTTTTAACATTGTCGGCATTACAGCTTGATTTACCTTTGAAATCAATGGATGTCTATCTGGATGAGTGCCAAATGCTGATAATGTGAAGATCAGTCACGGTTCAATAAAAACTCCCACTTAAGTTTGAAAGAAATCAACATCTGACACATTTTTCTGCACTTTTCATTAATAATACTCCATTCTTCTTCTATCCAGGTGGATGTTGGTGACCGCATCATGAAACTGAACACTGAGGTGAGGGACGTTAAGGTGACAACCCGTAAAGGTTTCTACCTGGCCTTTCAGGACGTTGGTGCCTGCATCGCTTTGGTTTCTGTCCGAGTTTTCTACAAAACCTGCCCACTCACCATACGGAACCTGGCAACTTTTCCTGACACCGTCACCGGAGCTGATACGTCTTCCTTAGTGGAGGTCAGGGGGTCATGTGTAAACCAATCAGAAGAGAGAGAGGAGCCTAAAATGTACTGCGGCGCTGACGGAGAATGGCTGGTTCCTATTGGTGGATGTCTCTGCCACCCAGGATATCAGGAGAAAGGCGGAGGATGTAAAGGTTAGTTGTTGTTGTTTATTTTTGTTGATCTGGCTTCTCTGTTTTGCACTCACTATGATCAATACCCCCGCTTGTGTTGCCACTGCTGAGACCAATGTTGATTTAAGAAACAATAATTAGTTCTCAAATGAACAGGCTATTTGCTAATGATGGAAAACAGTGACAGAGTTTGGGTTTGTGCAGTATTTAACACCTGTCTGATAGTGATGTGGATTGTTTTGACTATTTTCAAGGCTTATATTTAGTAGTGCTGTTGTCTTCAAAATGATAGTGTCATGGTTTCCATCGCATAAGAGTCTAAATATGCAGAATGTTCCCTGACACCAAAGAAAGATTCAATTATGAACTTTCTCCTTTTGCACAGAATTAAAGTAACTTCCTTTTGCAAACATGGTTTTAACAAAAAGTTGGTAAAACTGAAATATGGCTCATCATAAGGGGCATTTGGTTTTATGATTGAAGATTTATTTGACAATATTGTTACAAAAAGCATTCGCCTGTTTAATGTGAAGTTGGAGCCAGAATGTTGTTTGCTTAGCTAGTCGGAAACAGGGGGAGAGAACTCGTCTGGTTCTTTCTAAAAGGGGTCAAAATCCATCGCCTAGTTTATTTAAAGTTAGGGGCACTGCTGGTTTTCCATGCAAGAAAGAAGGTGACAGATCTCACTACAGGACCACAGCTGTTAAGTGTAATGTGTTATTAGTAAGCCTAAATGTGCTTGTGGCCTGATTTTGTTTACCTTTGAGAGAGCATGGCTAGCTGTTTCCCCCCTTTTACAGTCTTTGTGCTAAGCTAAGCTAACTGCCTCCTCATTGCAAAGTGACTTTTTAAAGATAACCAAGCTTGATGTTGCTTTGCTTGAGTGGTTTGTATGTTTGAAGAAAATGACAAGTTGTTCTTCATAGTAACTAAGCTAGTGAGTTGAGATTCAACTTTATTGTCATTACACATATACAAGTATAGAGTAACGAAATGAGGTTTGGCATCTCACCAGAAGTGCAAATAAGCAGAAAGCAGCAGTAGTACTGTGCATAGTTACGTAGCAACATTGTATTTGTCAATCTGAATAATACATCATTTTATACAACTGCAGCATCTCCATTTTTATCAGGATGATTAGTATACTTTCCAGGATGTTAAAAGTTTTTGAAATACTGCAGTTGGAGTCACGAGAAGCTCTGAGGTCTCTGTGTGAGGTGTGCTGATGTAACAGCAACCATCTGGACAAAGAAATGTCTTTCTATCACTTACAAATGTGGACTGAGCTTTACGGGGGCAAACATTCAAGCTGTTCACACCTCACACCAACATACATGTGGCGGGGATGACGTGGAATGTTTGGAAGTGACTGTTGTGATAGTGAAGACTTCTAAATCGGCTTGTTTGTTTGTGTGAACATTTTTGTGAACGCAGGACAACAGACTTGGTGGAGCCATTTTTACAACATCCCTTCATTTCCCCCTTTTCAGTCCTGTACACAACAGACACACAACATGTTCGCTCACACACACACACACACACACACACACACATACGCAGATGGACCAATAGACAAAAGGGAGAGCTCACTGATCTGCTCCCTCAGTTTTATTTATGAAGCCTGTCCCAGCAGGCTAATTGTATAACAAACAGACCCATAATTCAAAGAGAAAAAAAGAAATGCTGAGAAAGAGAAGGACAGAAAGAGATGGACATAAAGACGGGATGCTGTTGGTGCCATTTGGCAAAGAGGAAAGAAATAAACTTGACTTTTTTTTCTTTGCAATAAGAAGCCAAAATTCTCCGAGTGACAAACGTTCTCTTAAACCTTCACCCCGTTTGGCCCGTTTGTTCTCTGTGAAAAGGAGGAAGAGGTTGGCGGGGTGGTCCCTGAGGCCTGAAAGATGTTCCTCCTCAACTAGATTTAAGAGAGACCCTTGACTCCGTTGAACCTCCAACAGATGTGAAGTGCCATCTATCTATCTGCTGCTCACTTGTACGACTCCCTCGCTCTCACTGCCTGTCAGTGTTGTTGGCCGGGTTCAGCTGCCTCGATGGAAATCCATCAAAGTCTGGATGAATACAGAATGCTGCTGTTCGGCAGAAAAAAGAAAAAAGAAAAACTCTGACCCTGCAGTATTGGATAGAGCCCTTAACGCTTCTCCCATTTTAAGTTTGAGATTTGCAGAGAAAGAGAAGGGGAGGGGAGAGCGAGATGTCGGTAAAAGGCAGATAGATGTGAGAGTAGATTTAGATCATCTGTCTCTACCGCTGTGTCTGATGTCAAAAGGTCTCTGGATCCTGAAGACGAACGTATCTTCACTCAGTCAGTTTGAGTTACTCAGACAGACACAGGCAAAGACAGAAACTGAGTGAGTAAAGCTGAGACAGAGACACCTGGGACAACTGATGGAATCAAACTGAACAATGCAAAAAATGTCATATATTGTGTACACCAAATAGCTTAAAGGGACATACAAACACAAAGGGAAAGTATGCTCTTTGTCAAAAAGATTAAGGAAGTCACAGCCCCCGTGCCACGTAATAGTCCCTTAAAATAACCCACTCTTACAGCCCTAACTTGTTGTTTTTTGGTCTTTGGTTTTGAGACTTCTTAAACTAACAACATATGACCTGTTTATTCGTAAGTTTTTAAGGTGCTGGAGCTCTCCAGCTAACAATTGAACCCTGTTTCCAGCATTTATGCTAAGCTAACGGCTTCCTATTTAAGAGACAAATGTATCAATCGTACATTTCTTGTTGTCTTACTCTTAGCAAGAAAGCATCACGATGATTTCTCCAAGATCTGCCTTATGCTTTAATTGTATACATAAATTACATGAAATCAAGCAAAAATAATATTCCAGACCTTTGTGGGAGATTATAAAACTGTGGATCCTAGAAATAATTCATTCAGAATGTTGTGTTTAGATTATTATCTGTTTCTATGTCAAATCCAAAGAAGTTCACATTCAAAAACCTTTTTCATGCTAAGATTCCTCGGACCTCTCAGTAAATGTTTTCAATGTAGACCTCCTGCCTCTTTAGCTTTATTAGATTTCAGCTTCCCTCCCAGAACTCCTGCTGAAATGAACTTAAACACGAGTAGACTGAGCTAAAGTGGTGAAATGTGAAGAGTTCATTTTATGTCTCGGCACAGAGTAATGAGGATGGAAAGGATGAGAGGAGAAGCTTGGGAGAGGAAGAAGGGATTAGATGTTGAATGGGGCAAGAGGGGGATTGAAAGAAGGCCACTGACAGCAGAAGGCATCAATACAGAGACGCCCCTCCCCCGCTGGGGGTCCGTCATCGGGTGCAAAGGGGACGAGTTGGGAGACACAAGAGAGAGGGAACTCCCCTTCTTTTATAAAACCCGTGGTTAAGACCGAGGTCATGACTGAGCCCCGATGAAGACGTCAAATACTCTGACTGACAGCTACACAACACACACAGAGGGTTTAGCTGCAGAGTGCAGGGTCATGACCGAGGCAGATGAAGACGTCAAAAGTTTGACAGCTGCGATCCGTCTGGGAGGATCGGAAACGAGGGAGGAGAGACAAGAGGCAGAAAAGAGGAGAAACAACAGAGAGAATTTGAAATGAAAACGGACAGAGAGGCAGAATAAGAGGAGCCTCCTGCTTTTTGTGTGTGTGTCTCTCTTTCTCTCTGCTCTGGCCTCCTCCTTCTTCTGTCGTCTGATTCTGCTCAACACTGCTCACTGCCTGGGAGGGTTGGAATGTTTTGTGTGTGTGTGTGTGTGTGTGTGTGTGTGTGTGTGTGTGTGTGTGTGTGTGTGTGCGTGTGTTTGTGTTTGCATTTCATGTGCTCATGTGTTCCCTGCGTCCAGAGAGATTTCATGGTTGTGCTTCCTTCCAACGCACCTGCAGTGTCTCGTCGACAGCAGAAAGCGTTTGGATGAAGAGTGATGAAAAGAGAGAAAAGCTGAAAGAGAGATGACAGAAAGCAGTGAGCGGATGATAGAAAGAGAGCCTAATCGCCGTATTCAGCCCCTCTAATTATTGCATAGCGTTTCTGGACTCTGGACATGTTGGATTGCTGATTTAAAATGTGTGTGTGCATGTGTGTACATGTGTGTGTACTGTATCTCTGATTTTCTGCCGAACAAAGCCCTCCCTCCCATGTACTCACAGTTTGGAGGACTGCCCAGGAAAGGAATGCCTGCAGAAGAGTGTGTTGGGGCAAAAACAGAGAGGGAGGAGTGTGTGTGTGTGTGTGTGTGTGTGTGTGTGTGTGTGTGTGTGTGTGTTCTTTTCGCGTGTATGTGTGTAAATGCAGGCGCACGTATGGCAGGTGACAAAGCGATGCAAAGGAATGGGACTGCCTGAAGCGAGCCAATCCCAGGTGGGGGAAATGGTTTGCACAGTCACAATCATACCGTGTGTGTGTGAGTGTTTGTGTGTGTGTGGGTGTGTGTGTGTGTGTGGGTGTGTGTGGGTGTGTGTGTGTGTGTGTGTGTGTGTGTGTGTGTGTGTGTGTGTGTGAGTGTGTGTGTGTGTAGTGTGTTTGTGTGTGCTGTGCGTGTTTGTGTGTGTGTGTGTGTGTGTGTGTTTATGCTATTGTCTCCTTCTCCCAGGTTGTTCTTAACATAGAGGAGGTTTGCCAGCTCTACCAGTCCGTCTGTAGCGCCTTGGCATTGGAACAACTCTGTCTTGCTCTCATTATCCCTCCTTTCTCTTCTCCAACTCCTCTCCCTGATCCCCGGTCAGAATCAGGGGTGGGTGGAGGTGGAGGGGTCTGCTTCTGCTGCTGCTGGTGGCAGGGGGTGATCCATGTGTGATGGGGAGGAGGGTTATTGTTGTAGAGGCCCCTTTCACATGCTAATGTTAGCACTGTTGGCTTTGGGCAATCACGCACACACATAAATCCACACACGTTTCTCTTCAAACCACCAGTTTTTGTGAGGATTTAAATTTAGACAAACTTAAAACTGCGGCTTCCACTGAGCACATTCCTAAGGTTTTAAAAGCAGAGGGATGTGAGAGGCTTCGGATAAGATGATACCAAGTAGAAATGTTCTGATACCAAGAACATTGACCCGTACGAAGTATCTGTCTGCCACACGAGTGATTTAAAAAGATAAACAAAACTTGGGTGGAAAAACACTGATGAGCATGAGCTTGATAGTGTTGCTTTCGATTACACTCTCCTCTATCATCACACTTCTAATTTACCTCAAACCAGTAGAGTTTTTTTTGCAAAGGAACTGGAGCAATGCACTGCCAAGTACACTCACCTATACCCGATATTTTAGGGAGTATCAGAGGTCGATACCAATACTGGCTACGATATCGGACGAACTCTTAATGCCAAGCTCTGTGGGAAAAGGAGTCTGATATTTAGAGGGTGGGCTCTCCATTCAATGAAGACATACAGTACGGAGAAGATAAGACTTCAATCTTATCTCCAACATCACCGCGGGTTTTAATTAACAGGGCATGACCCCTGTGATTAATAGTGTCCCGCCTCTTCGGGTGACAGTCTATCAATCGGTCCATCCATCCGTCAATCTGTCCCGCCCTCCCCTCAATCCATCACACAGACAGGTGTCAGACTGGAGCGGTCAGGGGTACTTCCTCCATCTACACCCCTCTGCTGGGAAGGAACAAGGGATGATGACAGATAACACGGGGTCAAGGAGAACACACACTAACACCCACACACACACACACACACATGCATACAGTGTGCCGACAAGGCTCTTTAGTTGGATTTGCAGGGAGCAGCATTTGCATTTTAGGTAGCAGAAGAATGCATATGCAAATGTCGACAATGCTGATAGTAATCAAAGGGCACCTTCCCCTCCTGCTTGTCTCCCTCCTCTTCACTCGCTCTTTTTCTCTCTCTTCACCTCTTTTATCTCTCACCCCTTGTCAGTCTTTTTTTCTCTTGCAGTCTCTCCAAGTCAACCTTCGTCATACTTTACACTTTGTCACTTTCTTTTACTTGTTCGTGGCAGGTCAGACAGCTGATTATAGACTATACATGCTGAAGCTAGTGGGCTAAAAACATAAACATGCTAATAGATGCTAATGCTCATCTTCTCCGTATGTTTGTGTCCTTTTCACTCCTAGCTCAGGCTCAGCACGGCGCCCGGTAGCGTAGGGTTAATGTCGGGTTAATGACACCCTCATGAGCTCTTATTCCAGGTCAGCAACACCCGTCCCCCCCCCACCCCCCCCTCTTCTAGAAACCAGCGCTAAAAAGACACAAAAGGCTACAGACAACAGAGCGAATAGAGACATGAGAGGGCTCTGAAGGAAGTTTATGGCTTCTTTCTTTCTCTTCCTCCTTCACTCCGTCCTCTATGATGGAGACAAGGATAGAGCATTGGGTGGGAACAGAGACAAAGGCTGTGCACTACCCCCCCCTGGCAGAGTCTTGTGGAGGCCTGTAATCAAGCCTTAAGTCCTTAGCAGGTCAAATACTTCACTTTGTATTCCTCTGTTTGGTTCACTCTCTTTCCCATGCATGTGTGGACCTACACTGATGATTAAAAACTAAGGAATTTGAGTGATATTTTATCCTGCACCAGCTGACACATTCACAGTCATTCAGCAGATGAAAG